>NC_045752.1:20933176-20962196 GCF_008692095.1 Etheostoma spectabile
TGTTTTAAAATTAGTACATGATTCATTGAGTTATGCCAACAATAATTATTTTTTTAGGGCATTTTCGGCCTTTTTTTGACAGGACAGATGAAGACATGAAAGGGGAAAGAGAGGAGGGAATGACATGCATCAAAGTGCTGTTGGTTGGAGTTGAACCCGCGGCTGCTGCGTCGAGGAGTAAACCTCTAAATATGGACGCCTTTAACAACTGAGCTTGCTCTACGCCCATTATTAGGCTATTTTAATAGCTTAGTATTCTATGCAAAAAACGGTATGTATAAAGTCTTTAGGCAGACCTACATGTTATTGTACAATATGTACAGTATGTTCTACTTCCTATAGGCTTCGCCCTCTAAGGGCTACGCTATTGGTTTTATCCCTTCGCGCATGCACAGTCGTGAAGATTTTCTTTCCCGCCCTTCCATCCAGCACGGGCTTCAATTACGTTGAATACTGTACGCCGATACTGTATATAAACAGAGTGGACCCATTGCTCAGCTCCCATTTTTTCTGCCAGCTAGTCGTATGAAGACAATCTCAACTTCCAGCGGTGCTCACATCTGCTCCGCCTGCCGGACCGGCTACATCTTGCGGCCGGACCTCCATCCCCGCTGCGAGACCTCATGCTGTCCTGGCTCTCACCCCCGACGCCTCCTGCTAGTTCTGCACCCGCCTGCCATCTAAAGAGCTTAACCGGCGGGGGGACGCTTTTCTGGTTTGCCAGGCTAGTGGGGAAGGGGATGGCAGCTGGGCGGACAGAAGGGAGTCCATCGACACCCTGGACCCGCAGAAGGAGGTTTTTTTTGACGGGCACTAGTCAGATGGCTCAATTCCCGTCAGATAACACCACCGGAAGCCCACGTCTCTCTCCCCCCATGATCAGGTATGTGCTTAGGTCACTGGCCGGTCACACCAGTGTGCGGCCCAGGGCCTGGCGGCACATAGCACATAGCTTTGCTAGCCTCCGCCGTCTCTGGCATGGCTACCGCTCCGGGAGCTCTTCCTCCGGAGCTAGCCACGCAGATTTGCAAAGCTATGACCGCCATCTTCACTCTGACCACGGCGTCCACTGTGGCGTTGTCCAGAGTCATGGCGTGGCAGACTGTAGCCCAGCGAAACGTCTGGCTCCACTTCTTGCAGCTACCCACTGACGTCAGACGCGAGCTTCTGTACGGCCCCATAGCTTCAATGGACTATTTGGACCCCTCTTACAGACAGCCACGGCCCACCTTCACCAAGCGGCTGAAGAGGCTGAACAGCTTCGAAGGCTTGGCTCTTGGAAGGTGGCTCCTCCATATTGACGCCCCACAGCCTTGGCATCTTCCCAGGCTTCAGCCTCCGCCCCCCCCCCCACAACGGCAGCAGGCTTCGCGGAGCCAGAGACCGTGAAGGTGGCCCCTGCCTGGTCTAACCCGCCTCTCAAGCCACCCAACAAGCAACAGCAACAATGGCAACGCGGGAAATGCATAATTGCCAACCTCCAGACATCATAGCTCAAATGATACAGATTAATCACCCTGAGTTCAAATAAAAAGTTTAAACCGACTACAAGTCAATACATACCCTTCTCATCTCCATGCGTGCTGTAACTCTGTCTGACGGCCCCAACGTTAGCTTAGCCTAGCACAGATGCTAAAGGTAACCGCCTCCAACTAGCCTACTGCTCCCAATAAGTGACATTTTACCGTCAACATGTTCCTATTTACATGTTGTGATTTGTATGGTCAGGGTGTACAAATAACAAGGTCACATGAGACACAGCCATATTTTAACCGCATAATAACTGGGAACTATATTCTCAGAAAGGCGAAGACCGCCATCTAGTGAGCAAAGAAAATTAAGTCAGTGGTAAGCCAAGCTTCATTTGACCCTCACTACTGTATTGTACTTGTCTGTTTTCTTTAGGAATTATTTTTCTTTGAGTTTTCAACAGCAGCGGCGCTTCTTGCAGTTTAAAATAAAATTCATCATATGAATCATGTTATTTCCACACAAGTTCCATATCTGTCAGTTGTTTATTTATCGTACCTTATATTCTTATTGCTACATTCAACATTATTGCATGTGGCATATTTTTCTCATATTGTGCGGCCCTTGTATCCCGATATGATGAAGCTCTCAGTTATGAATGAGATTTTCTCTTTGTGAGAAGATGACGGTGTAGCGCGGGAGCACATGAAACTAGTCAATTGTTTGAGAGTTGGCAGCCTCGAGTTTAACAGGTTAACAAGTTCATGAACAAATCTGGCGAGCACGAACCCCACAAGCTTTCTCTTTGGTATTTGTTGGCGTACGGGCTGCAGTTTGGCATATTAAGGAAGTGTGGACGGCAGGGAGTTGTACAAGAGCTGGCATCAGCAGCAGCCAAGTCAAGTCAGGTTGAGTCAAGTCTACGGGTTTGTAATACAGAGAGGTCACAGCCGTGAGCGCACTTAGCCACATGTTAAAAAAAAAAAACATGTATTAGTCTGTCACCATCTCCACTTCTTAAAGCTTAACTTGGGCACACAGTACAGAGCGACTGTTCAGGACTGTAATTTGTAATGCTTCAATGTGCATGGCTGGCAGTTATTTTGGTAACATATGAAGCAGAGTAGACAGAAGAAGGTGAGAGCTTCTGTCATGTTAGGTTTTAGAGTGTGAGCATATGTTTTTTTCCTGGGAGGGGGTGTCAGATGTTATGTTGGGTAGCATAACTCAAGGTGTTCTTATTCCTTATTACTAGCTAGAGCTGTAACAATTCTAAATGTTGCTGCACAATTCAGAAATAATCTCAGCAATAATTGCTATTAAGAATATAATTGTATCTTTCAGTCAAATTGAAAAATATTTTTCAATTTATTACTTTTTTAAACAAAATAAAGTTTTGAATCAATCACTGCTATGTGACCCAGACAATGTAGTAACAGTAAACCACACCTCTTTATTATTCTAAAACATATTTTTCTAACTGAACGCCCCATTGTTGTTTGTATTGCTATGAACGCATATAGGGTCAGTAACTAACAATTAAAATAATAATCAAAATATATACCGTACATAGTCTGAATCAAAAATCACGTATATAATTACAAAAAATGCATAGGCCTTAAGACCTGATGTTAGCAATTAATAAGGTTAGCCCACTCACAGACTTGTAGTGTAGAGGAGTATTATTGTGTATTATTATTGAGGATTTTTCTTGTGTGTGTGTGTGTGTGTGTGTGTGTGTGTGTGTGTGTGTGTGTGTGTGTGTGTGTGTGTGCGGGGCCTGATATGGATATAAAAAGTACAAGGGTATAATAGTACCAGCTTCCAAGGTGGCTCGCTCTCTTCCCCCACACCACACTGCACACACACACATATCCGCATTAGGTTGACTATTTCATCAATGGTGAAATTTCTGGAAAATTATTGGATCTATTACCACACATTTTGGTCAAGACATTCTATTTCCTGTCTTTGGAGACCCTGTGACATTTTAGCAGCACCATCAGGTCCAACTTTCCCTTTGCCCAATACTATGTTTCATGACCAAAAACATGCACAATTGACATTCCCATCAGCCTGAGCGACATTTTGTAAGATGTGTAGGCTATGTTAGCGTCTTGGCATGTTGGATTGTGAACATTAGAATACCCTCACATAGGTTTAATGTTTGATCGGTCCACTTGCTGATCAGTCCCCTCCCCCTCTGTCCTGCCTAACAAACAGCTTCTTATTATTTAACACCACATACTTTTCTTTGCTTTTAAAGCAACATTGTCCTACATTGGTACTTTTTTGCAATTTAGTGCCACTACAGTGTCTACACTGCTGTCATAAATTTGGACAGCTATACACTGTGATCAAAAACAAGCAAGCCTACAGCTTTGCTAACACAGCCACAAACGTGCAACAACAAAAGACATGGCAAGAGCGCTGATGTTAGGCCTACTTACTAGTCAAACAGCAACATGGCCAGCTTGGCGTATGTCTTGCAGCCTTTTCTTTTACAGAGATTTACCCCTCGGCCAAGAAGTCCAAAAAGGCGGCTCCAGATCTGGCACGACACGACCCATAGGTGTAATTCACAGGAGGGATTGTTACAACCCCACCAATAACCACAACTGGCAAACATACCTTAAAAACCTATTATAATTTCCTTTACATAAAAAAAAATGACATTTTCACCATAAATTGATGCAGAGGTACGCATTGCTGAAGAAAAAAGTCACCTGAATAAAGAAAATGAAGTTTTTGACGTTCCAATTTTCAGTTTTTGCTCTCTCAATTCCCCCCCCAACACTCCCCCAGTAGCAACATTCCCCCAGTGCTCCAAGCATCCAGTCCCGGCAGCATGGCTAACAGGGTTAGCAACTGTTAGCAGTTAGCTTGAGCATTTACCACTTTAGCAACAACTAAAACTTTGTAAATCAAATTTCCTCCATATGATCCAGTTTCACCAAAACAAGTGGTAGTGCTGTAAAGCGCTATGCGCTTCTCCCGCTAGATTCTACCTGCTCACCAAAGTTACATAATGCAAGAAGAGGCGTTCAGGGCACGTAGTGGGAATGATAACTGCACCATTATCTCTTTCACAAGTCAGTGTAGCATCAAAATGATCCAGGAGCTGATATTTCAAGACAAAATAGTCACACTCTGTTGCGTTAAACCGCTCTTAGTTTTTGTTGTCCTCCATTAATTGTCTTTTCTCTGCCGATCCATATGTTTCCCTGTCTAATTGCACACAGCAGGAGCTGCAGTTGGATATCAGGCTTGCACACTGCCGAGTGTGAATTGAGATGAAAATAAGGAGTGAACTGTAAAACACCTGAGCAACGCGCACATGGGAAGATGAGAAGTTTATAAGTGGAGCAACTGTGCATCAATATGACTCTGTTAGCTGGAAGTCCAGACAGAAAACGCGCATGACAGAAAGCACATATATACTGTAGGAACAACTTGTAGCCGTACATGCTTCATCCAAATCCATGATACTGTGAGGACACATTTTAGACTTGAGTTGAAAATAGCAGATATTCAAGTATGAACTAGAGTATGTTTTCAAATGTATGCAAACAGTATAAAAAGCACAAGTTGTCTTTGTTCATTCAGACATCATGATTCTTATCAAGATGGAACCCAAGTTGAAACACTGATATACTGAAAAAATACTTTGAAACTGCGCAGAACTAACGAACTTGTTCAGGCTTGTATTGTCACATACAGCATGCCTGTATGAGCTTCATCATTATGCATATATGCATGCAATATCTCCCCCCTATGTGTTAATGGATGTTAGCAAAGAGTTCAGTTGACATTAATTAAAAGTGGAGAGCAATGCTGTCTGTAAATGGAACTTGTGTGGTTGTGTTTGGAAGTCATGACCATGATGCTTCTAAGTAAATTCAACCCATTTTCCAAGCATCATTGATATGTGTGAGGTTCCTGCGCCGAGCCCAAAGGATATTAAAAGACAACACCCACCCAGCTACAGCCTGTTCACCCTGCTGCCGTCTGGCAGCTGATACAGAAGTATCTACTGTTGGACCACTAAAGAGCAGCTTCTTGCCTCTGGCTGTGAGACTCCTCCACTCATCCTCCGTGCACCAAGTCCAAGTAGCATTTTTGTAATTCAACCCTGTGTTGTAGAATGACCATAAAATTAACCATGAACCTTTTATTAACACAACACCTCTCAGGAGGTCAGGGTTGGTCTGAGTGATGTTAGTCTCGCTTTGCCAGATCTTCCTCTACCCCGCTGCGGATGAATTTCTAGCTAGTCCACAGAGCATTATAGGATAGGAGAAAACCGGCTCTGGTTTATCGGCATTTCTTTTTAACCAATCACAATCGTCTTGGGTGGTGCTAAGCTCCACACGAAACAATGGTGATCCGCAAAGAGACTCAGGAAGGAACTTGTAAGATTACTTTTTGGGCTTTTAGACTTTTTTCATATTTTTGCCAGGACAGTTAGGTAAGAGAAGGGGAAGAGATGCAGGAAATCATCACAGATTCAGATTCACAGATTCATGGTCAGATTCAAACCCTGGACGTCTGCGTCAAGGCACAAACCTCTCAGTTCATGTGCGCCCGCTCTACCACTGAACCAACCTGGTCACAATGTAGATGCTAAGTTGATGTAACCCATCTGACATTGGGAATTTGTGATGCTGTAAACATCCAATCCCCTTCCAACAGTCAAAGTAGTTGTCCAACCATTGACCACCATTGTTTCTAACCATTTCCAAGGAGTTTTAATTTGTTTAACCTAACCAAACTTCAACCACATTTGGCCAATTAGGAAACACTCATAGGAATTGACATTGTAATGGTAATATGGATCATATATATAATAAAATATTAATGACAAACAATTTTGTCAGATGGACTTTTTGGGAGGTGGGCTTTTACCTCTGCAGCGCCTGGTTCTCTTTTCAAGAGGGCTATACCACTTTTACAAGTCAAATAAAATTTATGTCTTGTATTTCCTATTGAAACTGCTCAGTTATGGGGCTAACCTAATACATAAAACAAAAATATATGGTTACAGTCAATTATGGAGAGGAAAGTAGTTTGATTTGATTGGACAGGCAGAAAGCAGTATTTTTGGAAACGTTGTGTTTCATTGACTTCCTTGGCTGGACTTCTTAGTTGGACCCAATAGTGCAAGATGAATCATCCCCTGTACTTGCATTGTTTCCAAAGTAATTCGTTCTCACTAACTCGTAAAATACTGACAGTTGGTCAGCGGCTCTCCGCGGCAGATATCAACGTAAAAATCCCCCTTTAGCTTCTGTATTGAACGCACCGGGCAGAGCAGCAGCTGTAAGATGACCTAGTATTAAGAGAGACAATGCTAGAGTAGTATGAAAAGACCAAAAAACAGGAAGTTGGTCGGTTGGTTGATTGGTTGGTTCTTGTCTCGTGTGTTACTGAAACCTACATTTTGTAACCCCACTCACCATCTTTTCCTAAAACTAACTGTCTCACTCTCGAGCTGCATGTCAGTTAAACATATGTCCAGAACCAAAGCGTCAAAAAGTGACGCCAAGTGTCATGACCAAGCGTGTCTAAATATGACGCAGACGGGCTGAACGTGAGTCCCAAGAGTGTCAGTCTAAATATGTCACTTTTTAAAAAATATATACAGTGGTGTGAAAAAGTGTTTGCCCCCTTCCTCATTTCCTGTTCCTTTGCATGTTTGTCACACTTAAGTGTTTCGGAACATCAAACCAATTTAAACAATAGTCAAGGACAACACAAGTAAACACAAAATGCAATTTGTAAATAAGGTGCTTATTAAAGGTGAAAAAAAATCCAAACCATCATGGCCCTGTGTGAAAAAGTGATTGCCCCTGTAAAACATACTATAACTGTGGTTGTCCACACCTGAGTTCAATTTCTAGCCACCCCAGGCCTGATATTGCACAACCTGTTCACAATCAGGCATCACTTAAATAGGAGCTGCTTGACACAGTAAGGTCCACCAGAAGATCCTTAAAAGCTACACATCATGCCGAGACCCAAAGAAATTCGGAACATTGAGAAAGAAAGTAATTGAGATCTATCAGTCTGGAAAGGGTTAAAGCCATTTCCAAAGCTTTGGGAATCCAGCGAACCACAGTGAGAGCCATCACAAATGGCGAAGACATGGAACAGGGTGAACCTTCCCAGGGTGGCCGGCGCGCCAAAATTACCAAGAGCGCAGGACGACTCATCCAAGAGGTCAAAAAGACCCCACAACAACGTCCAAAGAACTGCAGGCCTCACTTGCCTCAGTTAAGGTCAGCGTTCATGCCTCACCATCAGGAAAAGACTGGGCAAAAATGGCCTGATGGCAGAGTTCCAAGGAGAAAACCACTGCTGAGCAAAAGAACATCAAAGCTCGTCTCAATTTCTCCACAACACATCTTGATGATCCCCAAGACTTTTGGGACAACATTCTGTGGACCGATGAGACAAAAGTGAACTCTTTGGAAGGTGTGTGTCCAAGTTATCTGGGTAGAAGAACACTGCATTCTATAAAAAGAACATATAACAACAGTAAAATATGGTGGTGTGGTGTGTGATGGTCTGGGGCTGTTTGCTGCTTCAGGACCTGGAAGACTTGCCGTGATAAAAGGAACTATGATTCTGCTGTCTACCAAGAGATCCTGAAGGGAATGTCCGACCATCGTTTGTGTACTCAAGCTGAAACAACTTGGGTTCGTGCAGCGGACAATGATCCTAAACACACAGCAAGTCCACCACCGAATGGCTGAAGAAAAACAAAATGAAGACTTTGGAGTGGCCTAGCCAAAGTCCTGACCTGAACCTATTGAGATGTTGTGGTATGACCTTAAAAAGGCCGTTCATCGTCATCTCAAAAACCCTTATGTAACTGAACTAGGACAATTCTGCAAAGATGAGTGGGCCAAAATTCCAGGACGCTGTAAAAGCTCATTGCAATTATCGCAAACGCTTGTTCAGTTGTTGTGGCTAAGGGTGGCCCAACCAGTTATTAGGTTTAGGGGGCAATCAATTTTCACACGGGCCATGATGGTTTTGGATTTTTTTTCACCTTTATAATAAACACCTTCATTTACAAATTGCATTTTGGTGTACTTGTGTTGTCTTGACTATTGTTTAAATGGTTTGATGTTCCGAACACTTAAGAGTGACAAACATGCAAAGGAACAGAAAATGAGGAAGGGGGCAAACACTTTTTCACACCACTGTAAATGATACGTAAGATCAAAAATCATGCATAGACCAATTCACATGTAAACAGCTATTTACAAAAGAATCTAAACATGAATTGTAAATATACAAGTATTATAAATTATAAAACATAGAGATTGCATATTAAAGAATAAAATATAAATGTATGTGATGAGAATGTGCGCAGCTCACTCATACTGTAGATCAAGCACAAACTCAGTTTTCTACAGATAGCGAGTGCATGATAAGTTGAAAATCGATTGTAACATGAGAGATGTAGCCTTATAGTTAAACATAGGCTTACATTTGTTTAGTTTTCTTGCTTGTGTCGATTAACTTTTGCAGACTGCACGGCGTTCTGTGAAATGTTCAAAGCTAGATTTATAACTTTATTTTGAAATCTATAGGATTGATTAGTCAATGTATTCACATGTGAGCCATCAGTTCCCTGGTTCAATAATCTTTACATTTGGTCCTGAATTGTGAAGCACTTTGCAAAGTCTGTTTTAATGTGAGCTCTATAAGTTAATCAATGGTTATCTTTCTGATGTTCAATAATGATGATTGAGATATTGTTTGATACTATGGTGATGCTTTACAGTTAAAAGTGAATTAGTGGTACTGAGTGCTAAATAGCCACAGCCGTGCGTGATGGCAGCTGGTGCCAGCCGTGTAGCTGTGGGTGGGCCTGGGTGGGCTATTTAGCCACCCAGTATGATGATGGTAGGTCCGATTTATTTTTTGAGTGGCAGTGCATTTCACTAATGCCAGATTACGAGCAGATTGGCGTACCAATAAAATATTTAGGGGGGGCCAGCGTGACATTTTATCAGAAAACAGCATAGACAATCTCCTTAGTAATATATTAGGCCTAAATATTAGATTTTATAGAAAAACACAATGTAATTCTGCTAGACTCATTCATTTTCACTGTGAATACAGTACACATTTCCTATAGGCGCAGTCTCCCACTTTAAAAAAAAAAAAAAAACAGTTCCAGTGCAGGTTCCACCATGGTATCACAGTTTTGGATAATCATCATTGAGGCATTAAGTGGTCATGGGACAAGGGCTGGGCCCATTGGCAGAACAGGCAGCCAAGTGGCAGTACTCTGATCCAATTGATTGGAGGAGGGGGGTGTGGGGCATCAAAAAGGGACCATCAGATTTTTTTGGGGGGGGGCGGCCAGTGACACCCCATGCCCCCCTTCCAGCCCCGCCCCTGCCAGTTTCTCCTTAACAAGTTCCAAGCAGTAACGACCACAGACTGTTTAAAGAATTAGTGTTGGGTGGCTGTTCATCAACCCTTTTGCCACAGAGAGATATCTGTTAACAGGCATTTATGTGTAAGTTAGTTACCTATTTTAATTTCTATATTTGATTAAAATTGTGCAATGTCACACAGCTCTTTTTTTTTCCTTTTTATTTCACAATTGCTTTGGCAATTTACATCTGCAATTTAGATCTGCTGTGTCTCTGAGAGAGAGAGAGAGAGAGAGAGAGAGAGAGAGAGAGAGAGAGAGAGAGAGAGAGAGAGAGAGAGAGAGAGAGAGAGAGAGAGAGAGAGAGAGAGAGAGAGAGAGAGAGAGAGAGAGAGAGAGAGACTGCTCCAATACAAGGCCAAATAGAGAATTTTAAATATTCTTTTTTTTCTTGAGAGACATGCACACAATTTGTTTAATATCTACAATTATATCATAAGTGTCCTGTTTACTGTATTATTATATCAGATATATTTACTCCTTGTGGTTGTTTATATGTATGTTTGTTCTCATGCTTTGGCAACACAGATGCACTGTATTTTTTTGTCATGCCAGTAAAGCAACATGAAATTGAAATTGAGAGAGAGAAAGAGAGAAAAGGAGAGAGAGAGAGAGATGCACAACAATCAGCTGTTACTACGTGAAGTGAAAGTCAATGGAACACAATGTGATTTGACTGGGAGATTGACAGTAGGCTCCTTAGATGGAATTAACCCCGTATTTTCATGCCTCTGTTTTAGTTGTGGTGTTTTCATGTAGCTTCATTGTCTTTTTTTACGTTTACCTGCCTGTCCTTTCACAAATGTAGCCTATATGCTGGTATTTCAGAACTTATTAAGAGTGACTGCTCTTGGACGGGCTAGGCCCAACTAGAGCAATTCCAAATTTTGATGAACAATTAATTGTCTCGAAAGAAGTGTGATTAACCTACGATGTAAACCATGCCTCTGTATTGTATAGCTTTCTTAAATGAACATGAAGCTGACAATTACCATCACAATGTAAACAACACAATGCAAATCAAGATGACATGCTGAAAATCAGCTGGATTAGAATTTAAATATAATTGACCACACATATGCTGGGGGAAATAAAAACAGTGGGATAATGAGTGCAAGGCTGTGTGTGTGTGTGTGTGTGTGTGTGTGTGTGTGTGTGTGTGTGTGTGTGTGTGAGAGAGAGACATGGTTTGATTAGTAATATAATCATGCTAGTGGTCATCATTTGTTACTGCTCTGGCTAATTGAGCTTTTCATAAACAGTCATACCCTGTAGGACCTTTGCTCATGATGCCAATCAATTGCGGTGAAACAAAGATACCACGATTATGTAAAAAACAAATATGCAATTTTAATAATTGTAACCAGCCTAGACCCACCCACATGGTAATTTCTGCTTATGCCACTGCCTGGTGCTGTTGAAGAACCTTACCGATGTGTCATTAAATTTTCATATTTTCTGTTTCATTTAAAAGGCTAATGAGTGGTAGAGTGTGCAAGTACAAGTATTATTATTATTAGTAGTAGTAGTATTAATATTGTGTGTGTGTGTGTAACAACTGGTCTCTGGCACGTTGAAATGCTCCCAGGCCACACAGCGGGCGGCTGTGGCTCAGTGGCTAGAGCGGTTGCCTGCCAATCGGAAGGTTGGTGGTTTGATCCCAGCCCCTGCAGTCATTGTCGAAGTGTCCTTGGGCAAGACACTGAACCCCAAATTGGCCCAGGTGCGTTCGGAGTGTGAATGTGTGTGAATGTTTATCTGATGAGCAGGTGGCACCTTGTACGACAGCCCCGGCCACAGTGTGTGAATGTGTGTGAATGGTGAATGTTTCCTGTAGATGTAAAAGCGCTTTGAGCAGTTGTTAAGACTGGAAAAGCGCTATATAAATACAGTACATTTACATTACAGAAGCTAGGTAACTGTCAGGATATTTACACCAAATTGACAAAAAAGTGTGTTGGTATCAAGTACTAAACCTTTAAGTCTCCATCCATTTGTGGCTAAGTGTGGCACAAGACGTTTGAGCGGCTATAAATCTGGCAATGAGATTCCGATGCATATTTCTTTCTTTCGCGTACACATGGTTTTGGTCATGTATGTAGCCCATGTTGTCTTCATTCATGAGATGAGTGTAATGTGTACACTCATGAACGCCCTTATGAATCCTTAAGAGAGGGCAAATCCACAAAGAAGACATACTTTCTCCAAATTAAATTGCATTACAAGGTGTTTCAATAACACTGATGTGGAAGTCATGTTTTTGTTATTTAACTTTTAGTCTAAGATTGTGTATTTTTAGCCTTACAGCTATGGAGCTATTCTTAATAACTCTATAGTATATCATTTCAGGTAAGATTTTGTAAAAAAAAAAAAAAAAAAAAAAAAAGGAAGCCCAGCTTCATGAGGTTAATGGTGCACCACAGTGAATCTCCCTTCCGCTCCAAGAAGTTAACATATCTTCATCTGCTTTGTGGTACGGCGGGGGTGGGGGAAAGTTTGCTTTTGCAACGGGGGCTTGCAAGCTGCCAACAGTTTACGTCCTCCACTCGTTAGACACTCTGATTGGCATAATCAGGTTACATTGAAGCTGAGAGGAAAAGGCCATCAACAGGAATTAGCGTCACAGCGTTGCACCGACGATCAGTAATGTCAACGGGATCTGTATCGGATGCGATGACGACGGAAGGGAACAAAAAAAGCGCACGTGGCTACGAGTCCTCAGTTTTGGGACGCCACCTGATCAACCAGGAAACGATGAAATGTTATATTAACGGTGTCTTTTCTAAGACGAAGCATGCGGGGGGGGGGGGGTAGAAAATAGCGATGGCAGACAGATTTGAGGTGACAAGGAGCGTACAAAGCCCTGTCAGGAGCCTGAGATGTGAAGAAAGGCTGTCAAAAAGCAAGGGGAAGGCAGGCATGCTGTGGTCTTTTGAAGGAGCTTGTCATTACAACAAATTGTGTCTTCAGGTTTTGATTTCTAATTTAGCCGTCTATTTACAGCGATCATTTGAATATTCACTGCTGATCACGGCGCAAAATCATGTGCATGTCGTCTTTTGGAAGGGGGTCTAGTGGTGTATTTTTGGAGGAATCACAGCTTTGCACCGTTTAATTACCTGCCAGCACTGACTTGTAATTGTAAGTCGGAGCGACAGCGTTGGAGTTGTTAAGTCAGGCTTAATTTATAAGTTGCCATATTGATTAAATGTCAAACCCTTTGACTACGCCGTCATCCAGCCAGCCGTGGATTTTCAGGTAATACTTGTAACTAAATCGAGAGCACTTTGGACCAAACAAAGACACAACATTGATATTATCCAGAGAAATCAGAACTCTTTTTGGATTTCAGTAGGAAAGAGCTGAAAACATAGTTAACGGTTATAGGGGCACTGTGCAAATACTAATTAGCGTGAGCGAGATAAGAAAAACACAGTATTTAGAGAAACATGCCGGCTCAAAGCCAGATGAAGAAAGAATGAATGAAAAACAACACAATGTAAATCAAGATGACATGCTGAAACTCAGCTGGATTAGAATTTAAATATAATTGACCACACATATGCAGGGGGAAATAAAAACAGCGGGATAATGAGTGCAAGGCTTTGTGTGTGTGTGTGTGTGTGTGTGTGTCTTTATGTGTGACATGGTTTGATTACTAATATAATCATGCTAGTGGTCATCATTTGTTACCGCCTCAGGCTATTTCATAAAAGTGTTAATTAAAAAAAGAAAAATGTATTTAAATGTAATGAATTGTGGGCGATTCTACACAAATGAACGATCTTCAATAATCTTCATGTGATTTCTATTGTTTGCAGTTTTACAAATGGGCCACTAACTGTTTCAACGCCTATTAAATCAGTTCCTTTTTTCAAAGTTATTTTGAAAGACCTGCTGTGACAAGTCCCAGAAGCAACATGTGTACCTACAGACTATCTGAAAAGTATGGTTGGATGAAAATGTGACTAGGCAGCGGGGCACAGTCTACAGAAGCCCCACGGCAAACCTGTCACCACTATTTAAAGGATCAGTTTACCAATTACCATAAAGAAAATATGTTTGCTTTTTCATTTACGTAGTACTATTAAGCCCTGCAGATAGAATTGGCTTTATTTGTCTATGTTCTGACATACAGGGAATCCTGGCCAGAGGGTCTGGGAAGATGGAAGGTGGCAGAAAGTCTGTTAAAAAAAAATAAAAAAAATAAAAGACAGATCACATTAGTAACAAATGCAAAAAATTAACTAACTTAAAGGTTCACTTGGCTAAACTAAGGAAACAAAAAGACACAGGGGTGTCTTTAGCCCTGTTAAAACCAAAAATTTGCAACCAGACAAAACAGTTTTAGAACCATTTTAGAACGTTTTAGAAGGAAAAAAAGAAGAAATCAGTCAAGTCTCCAGAGGCTGGTTTTAGAACATAAGGGACGTCACCTGTTCCAACAGGCAATGCAGCTGGTGGAGTCTCCAGAGGCTGTTTATAGAACGTAAGGGCTGTCACCTGTTCCAACAGCCAATGCAGCTGGTGGAGTCTCCAGAGGCTGTTTATAGAACGTAAGGGCTGTCACCTGTTCCAACAGCCAATGCAGCTGGTGGAGTCTCCAGAGGCTGTTTATAGAACGTAAGGGCTGTCACCTGTTCCAACAGCCAATGCAGCTGGTGGAGTCTCCAGAGGCTGCTTTTAGAACGTAAGGGACGTCACCTGTTCCAACAGCCAATAGAGAAGTCAGCTAGTGGAGTCTCCAGAGGCTGGTTTTAGAACATAAGGGACGTCACCTGTTCCAACAGCCAATGCAGCTGGTGGAGTCTCCAAAGGTTGGTTTTAGAACATAAGAGACCTCACCTGTTCCAACAGCCAATAGAGAAGTCAGCTGGTAGAGTCTCCAGAGGCTGGTTTTAGAACGTAAGGGCTGTCACCTGTTCCAACAGCCAATAGAGACATCAGCTGGTCAAGTCTCCAGAGGCTGGTTTTAGAACATAAGGGCTGTCACCTGTTCCAACAGCCAATAGAGACATCAGCTGGGGGAGTTTCCAGAGGCTGGTTTTAGAACGTAAGGGACATCACCGGTTTCAACAGCCTATAGCTACTCTGCTGACACCATAGGCCCTATTTCTGTTGCATTAACACTACTGATGTTAATGAGTTTTACACCTTACATGTATTTAGTTCAGTAACCTATTTAATTCAATGCATTCCCCCATAACTAAGCCTGGGTAGCAAATTAGATTTTTTTAAATTTTAGGCATTGATCAAATTGCCTCCAAAGTATCGAGTATCAAAAAATGCCTCGTCATTAAATACCCAATTTCAATACCTAAGGAGTAGATGGAAAAAAACCTACGTTATACAGAGACGTATACTTAATAGGAGCTGGAAAATAAATAAAAATATTTTTGTTGTAATATGTAATGTTGCAGTTTCTTATGTAAGAAAATGGTTTAAAAAAAATTATTGAAAAAAGTGTTGTACTGGTATCGAAGTCATGGTAGTAGTATCGGTACAGGTATTTGAATATTTTTGAATGATACCCAGCTCTAATCAGAACATTAATGATCCACAAGAGCATAAAAGCAGCCTGTTCATTTATGTTTCATATCTTGTTTCCTGGGGGAAACAAGATAAATATGTGTCATTTATGACCAATAAATCTCACATTTAACTCAAGCATACTAAAGATTAAACCAATCAACCGTGAACAAGAAAACGTCAAAACTAACAAAATATAATAGGAAGCACAAACAAAATCCAGGAAAGCAAGTGTTAAAAACTTAATATGCAAAAATCTGGATAAAGTGGGTTAGGGTTAGCAGGAACCTGTATGAAAATGGGACATTTGGTGTGACCCACCCACTCTCACAGTGTATCAGTATAGGCTAATACTAGGGATGAGCGAGTACAGCATTATCTGTATCTGTATCTGTATCTGTTTACCACATGAATTATCTGTATCCGGATCCGTACTCGGACTGGGCGGGGCCTAAACCGGAATTGGTCAGATTTAACCCGGAAGTGGGTCAGATTCTCTTGAAATGTGTGGGGCTTTAACTGGTATGTTATTTAAGCATGTAATTGATATGAGTTGATCCAAAAATTGTTATATTTATTGCTGATTAGAAAACTATTTACATGACAGCATGAGCTTCAGATCAATGGTGTTGTCATGGTAACAAACAACTATATACAGACGTTTACAAATGAATACAACACATGCGGTTGCAATTTGAAGTAAAATGTAATGAACAAGGTTTATACTCAATTAACTTTCTTTTTTAACTTTTATTTTTTTTATGATCAGTGTGATTTTTGTTTTGTTTTTGGTTCTTTTTTATTTTTATTTCTTTATTTCCACACAAGGTATAATATGTGGGTGTTGGTGTGGTGTGTGTGTGTGTGTGTGTGACAGTGAGTAAGAAAGAGACACAGAGGAGAGAGGGGGCGGGGGGCAGCTGACAGTAAAAAAAAAAAAAAATCTCTGATGGCAGAGACGCAACGGGAGTCACATTTAAACCAGCAGCATGTCTGAAACCCACGTTCACCAGAAATCTACTGGTTATATGTAAGGACTACAAACCCACGTTCACAGAAATCTAACTGGTACTATGTAAGGACTACAAACCCCACGTTCACCAGAAATCTACTGGTTACATGTAAGAACTACAAACCGAAGTTAAAAACAAACCTGAAGCTGAAGAAACCCTAAACGTTAACGGAACAGATCCGCAGACCCGACTGACTGACGGAGCGGGAGCGAGCGAGAGAGAGCGAGCGCGAGAGAGAGAGCGCATTTCTCCTTGTTCTGTGTGTGTGTGATTGATCCGAGCGGGTTTGTAGGCGGGGGGGGGCTGTGATTATCACAGAACGCTGCGCGGCCAGTTGAGGAGTTTTATTCAATCCGAGCACGGATATTGACTCATATTACTCGTATGATACTTGTACTCGGCAAAAGTGCTTTATCCGTACCGGATACTCGTTTCAGCCGGATACTCGGATCACCCCTAGCTAATACTATTTTGCATCAAAGAACTTCTTATACTACTACCTTTTCTGTTGAAGCAACAGCTGAGAAGATTACAAATCAACAACTCAAGACGGAGTATCATTAATTGTGTTAATAACACAACATATCCTAAAAGTCTTTCTTTTCAATGTAACTGGAGATACATGGAAAGAAACCATTTCATTTGAATAACTGAATAAGTCACTGATTAATGTATCTATTGCTCCATTATATCCTATATCACTGTACGGTGATTGGGGGCTCGGTGACAGGATGTCATACGCAAACTTCAACTTCAAATGAGCTTGTGTTCCTGTGGTGCGTCGTGTGTTTACAGCTAAAAGGACGGAGAAACGCGTAGGTCCGTGGGCCCTCCCGCTGTGTTAAAGCAGACTGCCTGGGCCCATCAACATGTCTGAACGGTGTAATTAACAGAGTCCCCTGGCTTCCTGACTCGCGGTTTAAACTCCCTAATGAACCACAGCTACAATGAAGTACAGGTCAAAACAAACTGAAGGCTCGCCTGACCGTTTAACCTGATAAACGCTTCCACCGCCCCCTGTGAACACACGTGGTAATGCGCCAGTGCATACCCAGCCTCCCCGGAGGACATCAAACCAACAGGCCAGCTTGTTTTGGCCTCTGACAGCTTTGTGTGTTAATCCACTTTTCTTTTTTCTTTTTCTTTTTACCTCCGAGCGGCATTCAACTACGCCTCTCAGGGCAGCTTCGCAGGACTTCAAAGGTGTCTTCCCTGCCACCCACAAACACATAAACCAGGCCGTATTCTTGTGTGTGCTTTTTTCTAGCCAAGGATAGGCTTGGATGTAACAGAGCAGGCATTAGCAGATGCCCAGCAGAGACAGGCTCACAGCGAGCGAGCTGATTTAGCTTGAAAAGAGATGGCCCTCTGCAGCAGGGTGGGAGAAAAAGCACACACACACACACACACACACACACACACACACACACACACGCCGCAAACTCCCCATCGAGCTGAAAACGAACACCCACCCACTCTCTAGAGGCTGCGGTTATATTTACCTCGGGCAGAGTTAAGGCAGAGGAGAAAAACTGGAAAACTGAAGCAAAGGCGAGGAGGAGAAGAAGTTTCTGCCTGTTGAGAGCGAATGGCGAACGCTGGAGACAGAAGCTCCCTGGTGACCAGACTAGCCTGGCGGAAATGCATCACTGCCTTCCCCTATTACATCCACAACGCTACGGGCAATATTCTCTACCCGTCTGGCTCAGAGATTCTCTTCCTCCACTCATTCTTCTGCCCCCCCCCCCCACCAAACCAGAGATTGTAGACGAGAGATTGAAGACAGCCTGTGAGCATCATCCTGCATGTGCCCCGTGCTCAAGTTCCTCTTCTAAAAGCCTTTTGTTAAGGCCTAAATAAAAGTACCATCCCATAACTAAATTTGCCCAAAATGTCCTTAACCTAACCTGTCTTTGTTAAGTTAAATGTGTTTGTGTTCCACACAGATCATTTTGTGATTGCTTTCCAAAACTTCCATTATGATTGGTAAAAAACAATATTTTCTGAAGTGCCATCTCTTAAGGTTAAGGAAGTCGGTGGTTCTTCGCACAACCACAAGACGTTACTCATCAGGAAAACTGTTCAAACCAAACCAATCCTGTTGATTTTCTGGTTTCTGACATTTCTTGGAATGCTTTTTGATAACCACCAGAGAAAGTTACCTACATGTATTTGGATTAATGTCTTGATTCCAAAGTAGGAAACAACACAAAATGCATTTTTTTTTTCACAACATGATGACAAAACAGATAAAACTGTTTCACTATGATGAATTCTTGCCCTGTTGAATCACAGAGTGACTATTCATCCGCGATGTTTCAACTTCCGGGATTGCTCCGTTGCTCCCGGAAAATCCGCTGGATTTAACTCTTTTTGGCCAGATGTCCCTTACCTTTCTCTCTTTCTTTGTGTTGGTGTTCTAAACTCCGGTGGATTTCTGAGGACTGTGGTTAACTGCTCCTCAGATCTTTGCAGGGTGTATCCAGACAGCTAGCTAGACTATTTACTAGTGTGTGTGTGTGTGTATCTGTGTATGAATAAGTGTCTAGAGTTGGATTGTACTCCAGTTGCCTAAGCTGCTGCTTCTGTTTGAGTGTGTGTGCTGAGGAGAGCGTGTGGGCTGCTGGCGCCCCTGTTTTTGCTAAACTACTTCTTTTGAATTACTATGTACACCATGTCATCTTCAGTCCTGTTAAAAGAAAAAATTGTTATTTTTAGAATTGCCATACCTGGCCAGGGACTACAGATGGAAATTAGCATGTGTTGCTGTAACCTGGCCAAAGACATATTCTCTTCTCTTACAAATTATTTTTTCTGCATTGTCCCCGTTTCAAATACATCAATTTCCATTTCCATTCCATCTGTCCAATCTGAGTTTTCTGTTGCACGACTAAAACAACTTTTGGAAGTACACATGTTCCACGTAAACAAGTTCCTTTTCCCGAGGCTATTTTGCTGCGGCACCGTTGCACTGTCCGGCGCTTAGCACCGCCCAAGACGATTCTCATTGGTTTAAAGAAATGCCAATAAACCAGAGCACGGTTTTTTCCCATCCCTGAATGATGTGTGGACTAGCCAGACTACTTCACCAGTGTCTGGTATGGTAATTTGATGATGTTGGATTGGGTCTAATTGCCAAAGACTTTTCTCATTTACCTTTTCATTGTGCTCATGTCCATAAATAATTGTTAACTCCAAATTGCATCTCTCCTGATCAAAATGTTAGCTAACTGATTAGCAATAGCTAATAATACCTGGCTAAGTTGTATTCTGCACAGAATGCCTACTTGTGGAAAACTAGTTTGATTCCTTATTTCTAAGTTTTCGCCTCTTTAGTTGTTCAACCATCAGCTGCTCAGGATGATGGCACATTTCTATTTTACTTGACGACAAATGAACTCCTTTTGCAAAGCAACGTCTCATGCTTTTTCAACTGATACCAAGTACCTGGTACCAGATACCATCAGAACACTGTACACTGCACCTGAATTCTCTTACTATGTTTATTTTGACTGTTGTGCAACAAATACCAATATAAGTATTTCGGCAATAAACCAGCTCCTGAATCGGATTTCTGACACTGCTTGTGTGACGACTTGACAGGCACCCGCCTCTTCACACTGTTTGGAAATGAGGAGAGTTGACATGTGCAGGTTGGTCCAGCCAAGACACACACACACACACACACACACACACACACACACACACACACACACACACACACACACACACACACACAGTCCCTGTTTTTTGTTTTTTTTGTTTAATTTATCTTGTTACCTGGAAGACATGGCACCTGTCACCCCCGTCTGGCCAACCACTACATCCCAGCCAAATACTCCCCTAACAGGCGGGCAGAAACATCCATGATGTGGGTTCATTACACAGCTCATCAGCAGCATGCCTCTCCTGGGTCCTATGAGTGTCTTCAGCATAATTCCAAACTAGCTAAGTCCACTTGCCAATGATGAGCATGCATTTGTGGGAGTCTGTATTTATGCCAGCACAAATTGTCTACACGGCACAAAATAACATCCTCTAATACAGTCACAGGGTTTGCATTTCCAGCAGTGGAGGAACAGAGAGCTCTCATCACACTCCTCTCTGTCGGTGCGCAGCTGTGTTACTGTCCTTAAAAATCGGAACTTTGACTATCTCTTCAGTGTGTTCTGAGTGAAGAATTGTGCAATTTATGACTTTTCTGTTCCAACAAAACTTTTGTCAACAATTTAATTAAAAACGAAGAACATTTGGAGTAGCAGAGAAGCAGAAAAGAGACATATGGTAGTAATATCTTTCAATTAAAAGGTCATAAATCAGTAGTCATTTTAGTTTTTGTTTTTAATGTTTCTGCTGACATTTTAAAATAATCTCGGATTAGATAACATCGACCTTCGGATTGGGTTGTCACATCAGAGCTACAGCCACCCCCTAAGTGGCAAGTACGAACCTTTGCAAAATACCCGACAGTATTTGCATTGCCATGATGCACACCGCCATGGAAATACAAACGTACATTCTGAATAACAAATGAAATGTAATGTCAGCCAGATTTGATGTAATGTCTGATCAGAGACGACATCTCCCTCTCAGGACTGGGTGATCCTGAATGTCGAATGGAGAAGGTTTCACAGATTTGACTGTGATAGTTGAAGGACATTTTGAGAACATTATGAAGACTGTGAAGGAAGATGAACAATGTGGGGATGTTGCCAAAAATAGAAAGCAAGAATCAAAACATTCACAATGTCTTATGAAATTCCATATTTTAAGTCAATTCTATTCATAGTGTCAAATCACAACGTATGTTATCTCAGGAAACTTAACTGATAGACAAGGTCTAGACCCGGGATCTTCAACAGGGGGTCAATGAACTGGTAATTTTAGATTATTTTTTTTTCAAACTGAAAAAGTCTTAACATGAATCGAACATTTTATCAGCCAAGATAAACCCCCACTGCTTACTGGCCTGTAGGTAAGGAAGTGACTAAGGCCATCCACAGATCCAGGTCATCCCAAGAATTCACTGTGCAACATGTACGTTTAACATTAAACCATGATTTATAAAATCATGACAGCAATTATATTTTAATAGCTTAAGGCCGCCTTACAAGTTATTGTAGTTTAATATGGAACTTCATTTTATACAATATGGAGTAGGGGCTCCATGATCCATCTCTCTCTCAGTTAAGAGGTCCATGGCTTATAAAACGTTGACGACCCCAGGTCAAGACCACACTCTATAATTTACAGACACCCAACAAGAGCAACTCCACTTTTTGCAGGGGTGGCAATAAAAACTTCCTTTTAACAGGAAGAAACCTCAAAACACAACCTGGCTCTAAGTGGGCGGCCATCTGCCTCAGAAAATACAGAAACATGACTCATAATAAAAATTGCAAAGGGTATGATGGAATGATGTGATGAACTATGACCAATAACAGTCCCTCCAGGATTTCACAGACTTTTTTTGAGATTGTTGTGGCCCAAAATGCCTGATGTTGCGGGAGCTTTTTTTAAAAAATTGCGATAAAATTTGCAATGTTTTTTGTGTTTGTTGCAATGAAATTGTGGGAGACAGAGAAAGTTGCAAAACATTTGCAATTGTTTTTATAGTTTTTTTAAAAGTTAAAAGGAAATTTGTTTTGGGGACAATAAAACTACTGTGGGCTGAATTTTCCTGGTAACCTTACCAAAAAAGCTCAGGATGCTGCAAATGTTAGTAAAATATGAAAATGGCTGATGGATTTAAGACAAAAAATTATGATTTATTGAATTAATCAAATTTGAACATATCTGTCAATTGCTTGTTGATCTTTACATTGTTAGTTAATGTCCTAGACTAGCCTGGGACACACATTCATACGGTTTGAAAAATAACTTATTGGACTTTAACTTATCATTGCACTTAAAATAATAAGCGTAGCTGTCCTTAATTTAGGTCATCCTGTATGTCTCATCTCCGGTTTTTCCTGCATCCACAGTGTGTGTGTGCGTGTGTGTGTGCGTGAACGTCAGTCGCAGGGGAAACTCAGCAGCCCCGCCCGTTGCACGTGGCACTGCTGGGATTGGTTTAAGTCACAGGAAACTCCGGTTATTGGTCGAATTTGCGAAACAGTTGCGGTGATTGGTCAAAATTGCGTCCTGGAGGGACTGAAATAACAATAATAATAGTAGTAGTATAATAGTAGTAGTAGCACTGGGCGTACAGCCAGAGTACGGCAGCAGGCGCAGCCACAATCCTGGTGCCACCACAATCCAAGGAAATCTGCTAGGCGAGAAAGCACAAGGACGCCAGGGAAAGAAGTTAATAACATGAATTAATGGGATATGAATACATAGAGAGGGGAGGGGAAATGCAGACATAATTAATATGTTGCTTTACTCCAAATTTAGTTTTTTGTTTTTTGTTTTTTTTTAACAAACTGATGTATTCATTCAAGCAATAAGGGATTTTAGACACTCACTTACCTTTCACCTTTCTTCTTTGGCTCCAAAACCAATTACACAATAAAGTGGCACAGCTAAGGTTACCTGTGGGTCCACATATAATGAATAGTCACGGGGTTTGTTGGTGAACTACTGCAGTTCAGCAAAAAACAAAACCAAACATGCACGTCTCAAACCCCCCTTTCAATACAATATATATTATAGATATAGAGCCACTCGACCAGACATGCCAAAACACTTACAGTATATGAACTTCAATATCCAATGGAAAACAATCTCAGAATGAAATAGCACAACATGATGTCAATATATAAGAGTGCTTTCAAGCCAGACAGCAGAGTGCAACAATTCATTGCAAAGAGAAAATTCTTTAACCCAGGAAATGCCCATTCGTTTCTCGGAAGTGTTTTAATCCAAATCACAAGCTTTTTCCTAAACTTTATTTCATTGCCTCACTTCTCTGTCCCCACCAGAAATAATAACTCAGCAGGGGCAGGGATATGTAGACCAGAAAGGGGGAAAGTCTACTCATCCACCATGTAAATTTGCACCATATAGTGTGTGTATATATATATATAAATATACATATACACATATATATATAAATCCCCACGTATAATATATATACCATACACATATACATATATATACCTATCCATAATATACATATACACATATACATACACCATACATATACACATACATATATATACATATACATATATATACATATATACATATATACACATATTATATATAATATATATATATATAATATATACACACATTGTATATATATACATATATACAACACACTAATATATTATATATATTATATATATATTAATACATATAACTATATACATTATATATACACACACACACATATGTATATATACATATCATACAACACACACATATATATATACATATATATACATATATATATTACACACAACACATAATATATATAATACCACACAAAATATATATATATATATATTATATACATATATATATATATATATATATCACACACAACACACACACACACATATTATATAACACACACACACACACAATAACACACACACACACACACACACACATATATATATATATATTATATATATATATATATATATACACACACACACACACACCACACACACACCCACACCACACACACCACACACCCACACACACACCACACACACACACACACCCACACACACCCACAGACTAACTACTACTACTAACCACTAACACCCCCATGAAGCAAGATCCAGCAAAACTCAAAGAGAGACAATCCGTGTTTTGTTTTTATTAAATACAAACTTTGTGTGGTCAAAATACAGGCTGGAACATATCCAAACAGTGGTTTGAAGCCAATAAAGTGGTGACTTGAAGGAAATAATCTTTTCAGTGTTTATTTTCTTCTGAGAAACCATAAAGCGAAAAGGCTTTATGAAAAAGTATGAGTTGATTGTAATCCGCAACAGAGACCTTTGTGATTCTATCAGTGAGCTATTTTTGGCATATGAAACGGATAGTGAATGAAAACAGTTTGAACATCAGCCTCATCATAAGCAATGACACAAACACTGACTTGATTAGAAAGAATAATCCCAGCCCGCATCATGCGATTGCTTGAGGTAACGATGGAACTCGTCCTGCATGTACCGAATGTCCGATAGCTGACGCTCGGAATTAAAAGCACTTCTATGCAACAATTTCTATGTGCGGTTCTTTTAGGAAAACACGCCTGCACATGACGTTTTCCAAAGAACACTTTGGTTTTCTCAGTGAATTTGAGTGGATGAGACATAACCAGCTGCCTACTGAGTACAGCTGGCAGTGAATGTCACTGTGCGGCCCACAGACTGTAAGGCTATCTATGATCTGTGTGTGTGTGTGTGATGACATGTTGGTCTACTCTGTGCCAATAAAGCAGCGGGGTGGATTTTTAAGCTGAGAATTATCTTGCCAAGATGCTTTTGGATCCGCGTAGAGCTTTTGTTACAATTGACAACATGCGAATAAAGCAGCATTTTGAGAGCACAAAGTCACAAAACATTACATTGTAATCGCTTAGACCCCTTCCCTACAGCTGCAAACAACTGGCTCGTCCACAGAATGACAATGCATGCATTTCCTCTTGCTTCCAGGGGCTTTAGAGAAGAATGCCATTGTTCTGCTATTGTAAACGTGAGTCAATAATGTCTGACACACTGGCAGTGGCAATTATTTCACTCCTACCAGCAGCTGTCAGTTTTCACAGTCATAAAGATAACGTTCAGTGGCACTTTGGTGGGGAGGAAAAAAAAAGGGAAAAAAATGGTGGGAAAAAAAATCCACCGTGGTGACTGACAGTGTTGTTAAACTCAATTGTGAGCATGGAGACTTGCTCTCTGGTTACTGTGCATGACGTATTTTTTTCTAATTGGAGACTAAATCATACAAGGAAGAAGGCAGGTAAACCGTGGGCAAAAAGTAAGTAAGGAATAAGAGTAAGGAAGAAGAAGAAAGGAGATAGCAGAGTGCGAGAGGAAGTCAAGAATAGATGACACAGATTTTGTAAAGATTTGTCTTGAAGACGGGAGCTGCTGCCTTCGCCCCTCCGCTCCATCTAAAGAGGATTCATGCAAAGACCTGAACTGGACGAGTGTCTGATGAGATGAAAAGCCTCTTGACAGAAGAGGGCTGGAGGTCAGTCTCAGTGCTGGGCATCACATTGTTAAGAGCTTAACCTTGCAGAAGCTAGTCAAACTGTCTGTCTGCTGTTTCCTCGCCCAGGCCCTGGCCTCCTCATCTATTATGACCGACTGCCCACTCTCACAGACAAAGACTAGTCGGTATAAGAACACCGAGCACCAGACTTCAATGCCGTGGTAGAGTCTGCGAAGTAGGTAAAGAGAAAGGAAGGGGAATTTTAGAGCTGAGAGACAAGAGGGATGTTTGATCCAGAGACAAAAGGATGAGTAGTACTACTTTTCCACCGGTTAAGTCTGTCAATTAGCCCTGGTTCTAGCCGTCAGCCGGGAAGGGCGTTAAAGGTGGAGGAAGGCAGGAAGCCGGATGGCAGAGAGGGGAGGACGGCAGGCAAGATAAGAGACGGAAGGGGAGAGAGGCTGAGGATGGAGAGCAGGAGCGGACTTGCCTCTGATGAAAGGGCGGACGGAGACAAGAGATCAGGAAGTTGACTGGTCTCTGCGAGAGCCTCTCAGGCGTTTTTTTCTTCCTCCTTCTAACCTTCTGTCTTGTTCACACAGCAAGAATGCTCTGTGATCTTTTCTCGCCTTTTCCTGTAAACATGGCAAGAGCGACGTTACACGCTCTCCCTGCCAGAAATGTAAGATGGGTGGGGAATGGCGGTGGTTTAAAAAACAATAAAAAAAAATAAGAGGTTGTGAAACAAATTGAGGTCAATCCATGCAGCTCATGGGGAAACAACGTGTAGCAGGCAGACAAATACAGTATCTGTGGCATTCATACAGAGTGGGGATTTACATAATGTGTCAGTGCATCAAGAAACATCCGGGACACAGATCATTCATCTAATCCAGGTTCAACACAAAACCTTCTGGCCCTGTCGAGCCCACCTGATCCTGTTGCCCAATCAAATTTGTCCCCGTTTTACACCGGCAGCTTAATTCATCCAGCAGCCGCCTAGATTTTAGGGTGTATATGCTCCCAACTAAGGCTTAAGTTGGATTTGCAAGAGGCCCTATATGATATAATTTTTGCAATGATATAAACTCTGCCATTATCGTAATTGAGGGCGGATCAGAGGAAGTATTTTGCATAGAGGAACTGGAATCCCAAGCAGTGATCTGCCCTGGGAGGGAAAGCAAGCGAAAACGCTAGTTTAGAACCGTTGCGATTAGATTAAGAAATCCAATTTTGACAAATAAGGCAAAAGCAGTCAGAAACAGATGGAGCGCCTGTGAAATCCTTGCCTATCACTCAAGTCAAAAACAAGATTATCTCCAGCAGGGGAGAGAAGAGAGAAAGTGGTCCCTCGTTTGTTATTTTTCAGCCCACTCTCTCTCATTCCGATAAAGCCAGACTCTTTCTGCTTCAAACACCAGCCTGAGATGATGTCAGGCAACAGCAATCACTCTTTGGCTCCAACAGACGTGCGCAAATGACTAATGATCCTATCATACTGACGCCATAAAAGAAATGAAGAGGATATTGGAATAACAAAGTGAAGATAGTCCGGCTCTTTTGTGGAGCATGTGTTTTATCTCGCCTCCATACATCAAACAAATGTTGTGAGACGCCCTTTATGCCTTGATAAAGTTAGTACGGAGGCTCAGCCGCCACGCTGGAAGAGTTGTAAACATCACAATTAAGTCTTCAAGCTGTAAAACAATACATTTTGTTGTTTCACAGCCTGTATGAGTCAAAGCCAAACCCAGTAAGGAGTGAACAGCTCTGCACACTGCCACGTCCAAATCATACAAATCAGCAAACTTACAACTAAAAAAGCAGGGAATAAATCAACTTGCACAAAAATACAAAAGTATTTTTTTAATCAAGTCTTTTATTGTGTTATCAAGGTTATTTAGCAACATTTTCGAAGATTTTTTATTCCACATTTAGCTCCTTGGTGTATTTCTTTGTTTGTATGTTACTGTTCTATGCTAATGTTTTTCTCTGTGTACAAGCTGCTAACAACTAATTGCCCCTAGTGGGATTAATAACATTCTTTTGATTTGATTTGAACAGGATATAATTGACTCAGTAAAAGCAAAGCAACGCTGCTGCCAAGTCTCTATCAAGCCCAAGGTTAGACAAATGGAGAAATAGAATTCAGGCACCGAAACCAGGAGAAGCTAACAGTCTTGAAATAATCCTGATATAGCAACATTTTTTCTGTAAACTGAGCATGCTTTGAAAAGTTGAGTGCATACGTGCTATTTCACAAGCCAATGGTTAGTGAAGAAGAGCAAAAACTCCAACAACAGAACTTTTAAGGGAAACAACCTAAAGTTCAGCTCCTCTTGGAAACTGATGGAGATTAAAACACATGCTATTGATTCTGTGAAACCAAAGACAGAGGAAATGAGAGCCAAGAAGTTTAAAAAAAAAGTGGTGGAACAGAGTTGTAAAAAGACGCTGTCTCCTTGAGGCAAGATCAGGTGTATTGTTCGACCAACAATGCAACCCAAATGGAGAGTACATACAATACATTTTAGGTTTAAAGATCCCATGACATGGTGCTCTTTGGATGCTTTTATATAGACCTTAGTGGTCCTCTAATACCATATCTGAAGTCTCTTTTATATAGACCTTAGTGGTCCTCTAATACTGTATCTGAAGTCTCTATTATATAGACCTTAGGGGTCCTCTAATACTGTATCTGAAGTCTCTTTTATATAGACCTTAGTGGTCCCCTAATACTTTATCTGAAGTCTCTTTTATATAGACCTTAGTGGTCTCTTTCCCAAAATTCAACCTTGGTGCAGAATTACAGCCACTAGAGCCAGTCCCACAACGAGCTTTCCTTAGTATGTGCCATTTCTGAGTCTGTAGCTGTTTAGGAGGAGAGAGTGGGGGGGCAAGGTGGAGGCTGGGGGTGAGGCCTTGACCAACTGCCACTTGGCTCATTTGAAAGCCATAATGTCTCTCTCTCATGGGTGGGCCAAATTCTCTGGGCGGGCAAAGCAGAGAAAGGGAAGGTAACGTTGCCCCTCATTTTCTCAAAGGCAGAGCAGGATATCCAGGGCTCGGTTTGCACCTATCACCATTTCTCAGCAGGCGGACGCTAACAGACTCAACAAACTAATTCGCAAGGCCAGTGACGTTGTGGGGGTGGAGCTGGACTCTCTGTTGGTGGTGTCAGAGGACGCTGTTCCAAACTACATGCCATCTTGGACAATGTCTCGCACCCACTCATGGCTTGTTGCTCAATCACAGGAGCACTTTCAGTGATAGTCTTCTACCAAAATTGCAACATTCACCACAGAGCGCCACAGGAAGTCATTCCTGCCTGTGGCCATCAAACTTTTTAACTCCGCCCTCTGAGTGTCTGACACACAGACACTCAGAGAGGTTGAAACTGGACAATATTATCTCTATTATCTGTTTTGTGCAA
>NC_045752.1:20962206-20962413 GCF_008692095.1 Etheostoma spectabile
CTGACATGTGTGCAATTCTCAACTACTACAATTATTATCATTATTATTATTATTATTTTACTTTTCACCATTGCAATTCCTTAATTATGTAAATAACTTATAATAAAATTCCTTTATGTAAATACCGTACATATCCAATTCCTTATTTTCTTTATTTGTATTTCTACTCTATTTATATTATTTGTGCAACTGTAACACAGAGTTTCC
>NC_045752.1:20962423-20979325 GCF_008692095.1 Etheostoma spectabile
CAATAAAGTATTTCTGATTCTGATTCTAGCCACTGAAGGACCATAGGCAGACTCAAAAAGTGACATTTTCATGTCATGGGACCTTTAAATACAAGTGCTTTAAAACAATGCATACAGCGCACTACAGTTTATGTGCGATTGCTGCTGTAGGTCAGCACTCTGTATGACTGTAATTAAGCACTTTTCCTAAAGGCCCTGACACACAAAGGTGACCGTCGGTGAGCGACCATCGCCCTGGTTTGGGCGGTGTGACCAACATCAACCTACGTTTTTGTAATCTCTGTCGGCAATTGGCAAACGGTAGTGAGAAAAGGAACTAATCAACTGTGAAGCATACATAAGGCCTCATTTTTCATCTCATCTGATCAATATACACATAAGATCTGTCAAAACTGACCAAAAATGAATCTACACACAGGTTCAAATGATTTCAGTCTATTTTTGCACTTATTATGCATCAGGCTGTGTCCCTAAGATGGCAAACGCATGTACAATAAGATACATAACTACGTGTGTAGGTGGATTTATTTCACCGTAAACATGTCTTTTAAAAGATCGACATATACCGACACATTGGTTATTACAATAACCAATAAATTCATGTTTTTGTCACTACTGTGACATTTAATATGAAGACCGTAATGTTAGACCTCTCTCTAACAAGCCATGCTAACTAGTCGGCCCCGAAATTAGTAAAATGTAACAACTTAATGTTTAATTCATTCCCTCTTGTCACATAGCTGGAACACACATTGCTATCTACAAAGTAACCACTTTGTTCGGTTCATTTTCTATATAAGAGGAAGGTATTTTAAGTGGTTGGAATGTTAGCCAGCAGCCGCTGGGTCCCTCCGCTTTGCTTCCCACTGCAGGGAGTCCTGTTTTGCAGAGAAAATGGATGACAGTCTGAGACATGGACAGTCTGGTTAGCTGTCTCCGGGTGTCCGTTGCCTTCCAGGTGGGCAACGATAGTGAAGCAGAGTGACAGTAGGCTCAGTTTGGTTCTGCCGCTGTTGATTCAGGCAAACGCTGTTTGTTGAGGGTATTATAGCAACATTTGGATACGGTTTCCTTTTCTGAATGACAAATAGATTACTGTCGCCTGCTGGTATACGGCTGGGATGGAGAGTTGTGTCCTTGTATGCATTCTTGGCCATCGGCTGTAGTCTGTTCCTTTTTGGCCAAGACAAAGACGACAAGGGGTGATAAGGGGCAACTCCACAGTCAACAACTAGTTCTTGGCCGTCAGCTTTGTGTGTCGGGGCCTTGACACTTAAAGCTCTTTCAGTGCACTCAGTTCATGGAATGTCATTAATATACACTCTGGCTGAATATGAGGGTCTACTGTGATTCTTCCACAAACACCCTGACTCTAAATGTTAGCGTAGTGCTAACTTACAGCCCTTAAGAAGTGTTTGTTGCAGGCTGTGGCACAGTATCATAAAGTATGCAATTATTCTCTAAATGTCACTATTGTTCTGTGGACATGACTTGTTCTTGGTTTTCTTTATTGAAACAATTGTTATCATCTATATATTGTAAAAAAAAAAAGAAGAAAAAGAATGTGAAGTGTGCTTATTTGTACATGGCCTCAATTTGCTCAAGCTTTCTCAATCTGTCGGCGCTTTCTGAATTTGCAATGCGCTGGGCTTTCTTTAAAGGTTAAAATTTTGAACATTCATTACAAATCAGTTGTGCTTCCACTAGTAGCAACTTAGCCACTTACACCACAATGTTGGCAGGCAGTTGAGCAGAAATGTCCATATCCTTCGAGCTGCGAGGAATTATTATTAGGTCCATCACTTTGTTTTTCTCCAAAACTGTAAAACCTATCTCCTCCCACAGTTTTTAGTCAAATGACAGCAATACTGCTCCACTGCATCTTTAGACTGGCCTTCACTATCCATTCAGACATATTTGTGATTTGAACAGAAATTGAGCCTTCAGTGAATCACAATGTTTTACTGTAAACAACTACAGAAAAATCACACTTAATAAATCCTTTATTTCAAAAATTGTCATGAAAAAAAAGACAACATTTGCATCTTGTGTGCAAATGTTTGAGTTCTATCTCAAAAACTGAATAATTTTCAACATTTGCAAGAGCCCATAAGCCCATCACTATAATTTAACAATCCCAGCAATCATAGGGCAAGCACACACAATAATCATTCAGCCATTCAGAGCAATTAAAAAGACAACTTTCGGTGCTTCCTGCAGAGGACAAAAGTATAATAAGGTATTTTGTACAACTGTTCGGTGAAGGCTCAGGAACTAGGGTATGACATTTGCGTGGTTAAATTATATTTTTCAACCTCAGAAGGTGTAAGAAAAAAACACTCAGCCTCATATTTCTTCCAACTGTGTCTAATCAATGTAGAGTTAAGTCAAAGAAAGAAGTAAATCTGGCAATCCACTGATCACTAAGCTATAGGGAGTTGATTCCCTTTTATCAAAATGTTCGTGCATGGTTGGAAGAACAGGTTGCCTGTTTCTTAGAAATGTAAGGTCTTTGATCAGTCAATCTACCTAACTCCCAGCGGTTGAGGAATATGGCTTTATCCACGGAAATTAGGCTCCTGTGATGGATTGTAGGTCTGGAAGAGGAGGACATAAAAAATCTAACATGACAGGACGCGGGAATATGGCTGGAAATGTTAATTTAACTCTCTTTGAGTGGAAAGCTGGATGAATGGATGAATGAACGGATGAAGTAAAGATAGATGAGGTGACCTTAAGGTAATTAGTTGCCAAGGAAATCATTCTGAAAGTCCAGTTTAGCACAATTTGCAGTAAGTGGTCACATATCATGTTTACTGCATGACAAATAATGTGGTAGTTTGTCAAATGAACACTGCTTGATTAGAATGTTAAACTGTACAGCAACAAGCCTTAACGGCATGTTTGCAATTTATGAATAGTGCAAATAAATGCTGAATGTCAGTATTGATGCCTGCAGTAGCTACAGTAGCGAAAAGCAAACCCTTGGGCCTTGAGTGATGATAATAATAATAATAATTTCTATAACTGTCTTTAAAAAGGGAAACTACACCCATTTTCAAAATGTATGCATGTTACGCTCTAAAACAGTTCAACAATATCATTACCAACAACTCTCTCCCAAATCCAAAATCTGGAGTGTAAAAATCAAATTTGTGATGTCATTACATAAAATGTGGAACCGCTCCACAGAGAATGGATTGGGAAAGATGTTAAAGAGGAGACTGAGACTAGTCAGGGGAATTCTCTGACTACATATATCATTTTCACACACAACAAATCAAATAAATCAGCCTCCTGTTCATTGTCTCCAGACTACTTCATTGCAACAAAAAGTTTGAGACTCAATGCCTTTTTACATTAGCTGAAGCCCACTTGGTGCGGAGACAGGAAGCATAGACGAGTTGGAGTGAAGGCTTTCCGAGAATGTAAGTCTGTCTCGTAAACTTACTGGGTGAAGATGAGTTCTTTTATGTTCTTTTATATTAAAGGCCATTTCAACAAAGTAGGTCATCGAATCGTTGTGCAGACGTTCTGAAGTATTCATAATGCTTCTCTTCATCTATCATCCATTAGTTTCACGAGAAATTGAACTCACCGTATTTATGTCTGCCGTTTTTCAAAAGACGAACATTCCACCCTCTTTTTCTTTGTTTTTTTGCAAGCAGGCTGAAAAGCAGCTGTTCTTCCTCATCCATTGAATCCAACATCATCTCAGCCACTGTTGACACCGACGTCAATGCTGCTGCCAGTTCTGCCATTTTTTACCTTATTCTTCTTCTAGTCCGTAGACACAGCAGAGTTGGTAGCCTTTCCTCAGCCGGGACACCTGTTCAGGAGAAGACTGCAACTAGTGTCGCAACCCCCCCCGATCAAGCATAAATATTACGAGGCTCCCATGACATCACATTGGTGCGCCACTGGTCAGCTGCGGCGAGTATAACGGACACCTTACTTCTCTGGTTTCTGGCTTGGAGAGAGAGAGAGAGAGAGAGAGTAGATCAAATTCCCAAATATTGAACTTTCATAGGCCATGCAAATAACATTTTGCAATTCCTATTGTAGGTGGTGTTCCATTTTGAAGAAGATAATGCAGATATCTACCAGATGCTGAAACTGAAAAAGACGTGCACATGAATTCATTTTTTTGTAAAATGAATGTGGAAGTCAAAATTCAAATCCATAATTGAAGCATTATATCAATCATACTTAATTATAAATGTTCATTTACCTAAACTGTGCACAATGTCAGATTTACTTCAACCAGCATATGCATTGTTCCCATTCCTACATAACATTCTTCTTAAAACTATCTTTACCATTTCACACTAACACAATATATTCCATACTTTCTTTTTAAATGAACCTGTCTACATTATGAAACGCCATATGAAATTGTTGTAAATACTTCATAATTCCTCTTAGGAATGGTGTTTCACTGAAAAGACCAATTATGTACTAATCACAGTGGAAATGAAGAGAGAATTTACGCCACGCTAGAGTGGCACACAAATGTACAATTCAATCCGCCCAATAAGTGTTGAGATATGTTTTTTCTTTGTCCTAACTATGTTATACTTATGTATGCCTAGAAAATATAAGTTAGTAAAGTTAGTATTTTTACTACAAAGTCAATCCAGTTTCTAAGGGAAAAAGCCGTGACATTAGCAGTAATGAAGAGGTCAGTTTGGTCCAGATCCATTATGAGTTCCAAATTTTGAGCTTCTTTCAAGTAAATTGCTCTGGAGCGTTCTGTGCACCAATGTATTTAAGGATGTGGCCTTCATCAGATTTAGATTGTTTTTTTTGCTCAATGATTAAAAGCAAGGAAAGGACAAGGCTATCACCAAGCGTGTTTGCATCTGCAGTGAAACTTCAACGCCCGTTTTTTGCGAACAGGACGATGTGAAACTTCAGATGAAACACGTCGGGGTTTTGTCACAAAGGAACAAAACCGCTCAGATGTGAAAAAAGGTTTTTCTCTTATAGAAATACACCATCTATTGCGGAAAATTGTACATGGCGTCATGGATCCAGCAGGTATAATTGATACGTATACAGGATTGGGTCAGGTTACAGCTTCTAAACATAGTCCATGGTAACCACAATCTTTATTTCCCTAAAAAACATATAGTTCCCTAAGCCCAAATGGAAACAGCAGCCTTCAGATGTCCCAGAGTGCTAATCTGTCTGGCCCCTAACAGAGAATCCAAAGCTCTTTCCCAGCTCCCGCCAGTGGCTCCCTGCCACTGATAAACATCTTCTCTCCCTAGGGGTGAAGCCAATGGCTGTCCAATCAGCCGCCACACTGCTTACCATGGTCAAACTGATTTCCTTCTAGCTGCTGGGATTTGGAAATGTCTTCCTGAGAGCTGAGTGTCGAGCTCTTTGGCTCAAATCCAATTGTAAAGGAGAGCAGGGGTCATTTTTTTTGCCGCTGCTGAGCAAAGTAAATACAAATTGGGGGATTTGGGTTGGCATTTGCTCTGTGCCAAGAGGGGGTATAGTAACAGGCAGACATTAAAAGCACAGCAAGATAGTCTTCTGAGGGGGGGAGATGAAATGAAAAGTACATTCAGTTTGCAGAGTGGTTGTTTCTCATTGCATCCCCAGTGGCTGCTCTCTTTGTTTCCTGTTAAATAGTCAGCAGAAAACAAGACCGAAAGGCAGAGAAATACCAAATGACAGATTTTAAAAGAATGTGCAGAAAAATCCAGCATGTATCAGGGGCATTGTGGGTTTATTGTATGTGTGTGTGTACGCATGTTCGTCTATGCATATCAGTGTCTGAGCCTGTCCTATTGATTGTTGAAACTGGGATGGAAGGGATGGGGGTTGCAGAGATCAATGCTAAGGCAGTTTGGTCAGCCATGAAACTTTTGAGAGCTCCCGTGCAAACTGTAGGCACAGTTAAGAAGATGTCAGACCACACAGAAACAAGTTCAGGGTGGAACGCTTGACCTAAAATTAGGTTTTGATTCTTGATATTCTTGGATTTAAGTTGCCAATTCTTGTTTTGATACTCAGTAACTTTTTTACATGGGTGGCTGGGGTTTTGGACAGTTTGGACAGAATCAAACCAACCTCATGTGTCACTTTGTTTTGGCATTATCGTGTGACATTGCAAGAATTCAGATGCCGTGCAAGGTTACCATTAACTGGGTCAGCCAAAAGATTAGGATTTATCCTCTAGGCGTAATTCAGAGCAAATATCGGGGCATTTTGTCCATTAGATTCATGGGCCAATTATTTAATTGAGTTGTTTTGACTTAACGTTTGAATGTGAAAAGTTTGAAATCTTTCTCGGGGGCTTTGTCAAAACATAGTATAAAAAAAACCTAATGATCATCTGCTCTTACATTTTTGAGATTTCTCTGTCTGGAATGTCAAGTGACTAACTGGTCAAACAACATCTCCATCATTAGACCCCATCATCAGCAGGTTCAAATATCTAGTTAATACCATTTAGAGAAAAACAAACAAAAAAAACCTCTTATGTTCTTGTCGGGGTAGACCACTACACCACTAAAATAAACATGAGGAATATGTAATCAACAACCTGTTTTATATGTCATATCAGTGGTGGACAATATTTGCAGAATCTCTACAAAATTGAGTGTGACAGCAGGTTTTGTAACTTGTCGGTCTGTTTATTCAAATCTGATTTCTTTGTTGAATTATAAATGATAGAACTAGATTACTTTTTTTATAATCTGCTGCAAATCATAAGCTGTGCTGTATCTAATAATAAAAAAGCCAATGTCAAAGTCAAGATCACTGCTATTGCTGTAGTTGCATAGCAAAAAAAAACAACAACAGCAAAACAATGAGATTGTCCTAATATGATTAGAGATAAGATCTGAGGGGATATGAGGTCTTCATAGCAAGGACGGTCCTGCCGATGTGTGTTTATCAGAGACAACAGGGATTATCATGTATTACCAGTGTGGTGCTGCATTGCCACAGCAGTAAATAAAGAACAGTTTAGTTGGTAGTGTAGGAAACTACGCGGGAAAGTACAATGACTGTGAGGTAGCTTCAATGTGCTGGGTCATGTTTGAGGCCCTTTGAACCACTGACTCTAAAGCTCCCAAAAAGAAAATAAGACATTTAAAGGAGTTGGATGTTGTGATATGTGTTTTTCTTTGAATCTCATATATCATTGAATAGCCTAAATAATAGAAGTAATCCATTTTATATTAATGTTACAAAGAGCAGGTAGAAATGGTTAAATGAGTTTTAGATGAAGCCTCAGCGACCGCCCGAAAGCACTGTAACGTTATTTGGTCAAGCGGCCTGGAGAGTGACTGAAGAACGTTAGAACAAAGCCATTAATCAGAAAAATAAAACGTATTTTCACCGATTCATCACTAGAAATGGACCTATAGCAAGCATCTCAACTAACGTTATCCACATTCATCAATGAAATATCCCGCTACAAAAGTCCTAAAAGTCGGAAGTTAGAACGGAAGTACAAAGAGTCGATGACACAGCGTCTCGTCTTGTCGTATTAGTGTGAACTGGCAGGTTTCAGAACGCTGCAGACCGGCTCGTTGCAAGTAGTTGTGAGTTTCACCTTGTCTCGTCCCCAATCTTTGGTCTGGACTGGGCTTTGCAACTCACACTCTTTGTCAAAATCCCCTAACCAATGGAATCAGGTGTAGTGTTGACCAATGAACGGATCCCTGCCCCATAGAGGGTGCATATGACATTAGTATAAAAATAAATTATATCAGTCTCAATGAAAAAATCTATCACATAACTACTTGTTGGTTTGAAAGTGGTTGGTAGCTGGCTCCTTGGCGAGGATGGCAGCCAATGTCAACTTGGATTTAACAGTTACAACGGAGATCCACAATCACAGAAACGTGTCAGAACCTTCTGTTCTGCAGGACTGTTGTGAATCTTTTAAGTTTTAAACATCAACTTTGTGACACTTCCACTCAGATGCTTTGAACGGCAAATCAGTGGAGCAAAGGTTTGGTTACTGAGGAAACATCGCCTATGTTTTTGTACTTGCCGTTTACGCCACATTACCCTGCCTATGCTATGTAACTTAAAAAAGTAACATTAGAAAATGTTGTCTGTCTTTGGCAGGAGGCGTGAAAATAACCCTTCCTCAACATTTCTTGTGTTCTGATTTATAGATTGGTGACGACAGAACAATTAGATACAAAACAGAATGTAGGCTCTACAGGAAGACTGTTTTCCTCTGTAACTATCATGTTTTCCCAAATCCCACAGATTCTTGCCCATTCTAATATGGAACGCCTTGAAAAATAGAGCACATAGTTGCCGTAAATGGAGCATGTATGGACTCCTCCCTCCAGATTTTGGGCTGAGCCCCGAGTGTTGATCCATGAGTCCAGCATGTAACACATTTTGAGTAACAAACGCTCACCCAGTTGCAATGATCTGAGTGTCATGGTGACAAACTGACAAAACATCCACATAAATTTCTCAATCCTCAATGTCAGCATACTCCACTTCTCCAGTATTGATCCATAAGTTGAAAATGTTTCAAAGATACATAGTTCCTCCACAACAAGCTAAATAAATGTCCCATGTCAGAAGTAGATTATGAAGTGATTAATTGGTGAAGGGACAACTGCAAGCCATGTGGGGAGTGGGGATTTAATATTGAAACATCAATTTTCAGTGATGTAGATAGGAGTGGAACAGAGATAGATCCAGGACACGGTTAAAACTATGGCTGCATCTGTTCCACTGTTAGACTTTGCTGTAAATTCTAGGGTTACTTACCACAAAATGCCCAGTAAAACACCATCATTTTCTTTTCCGGTTCATTACTGTAATAAACATTGCGTTATGGGTATTAACATTTCATTTACAGTGATTTACTCTACATTTTGAATTTGCGGTAGTCTGCTGTAAAACAGCAGCACTAGTGTTACTGCAGTTGAAAAAGACAGACTTCTAGCCATGGATGTAACATTTTTGGTTAATGTTGTAGAAGCATAGAAATTAAATGGAAAAAATTATATATTTCTAAAAAAAAGAGAATATATTTGTTATGGTTTTAGCAGTGAAGGTAATTTAATGAACTTTGGCAGGTGGCATGTTTTTCAACAGTGTAAATAATTTATAAAGAATTGTAGAGAGAAACAAGGCAGGGATTACGGATATAAATGCTTGACCGCTAGATATGAACTCTAACCTCAAGAATTCAAAGGAGTAGGTGGTAGATACCTTTTAGTGCATTTTATGCCTTCCATACACACACTACTTCGGCATTTCCGTGCCTCTAAAAAGGTACCATGGCATGACATTTTTTTGGCATGAAAATTTTTTAAAACATTATCATAGGTTCCCAAGCCTGCCTATGTTCCCCTAGTGGTTGAAAATGGTGATAGGTGTCAACCGAGCCCTTGGTATCCTGCTCTGCCTTTGAGAAAATGAAAGCTCCGATGGGCCAATCTGGACTCTTGCTCCTTATGAGGTCATAAGGGGCAAGGTTAACTCCCCTTTCTCTGCTTTGCCCGCCCAAAGAATTTGGCCCACCCATGTGAGAGAGAGACATCATGGCTTTCAAACGAACAAAGTGGCAGTTGGTCAAGACCACACCCCCAGCCTCCACCTTGCTTCCTGTTTACACTGGCACGCACATGTCCAGTGTGTGTGAATGGTCATGTGATATGCGTGTTCATACAGATGGAGATTAGTTTTGCTACAGGAGCTAAAAGTCATGTGTGGACGGAGATTGTTTTTGTCTCAAAACGCTGCTTAATAATAAAAACATAGTAGTGTAGTGTCTAAGAAAGAAGGGGAAACTGGTAGCAAATATATGCTGTAATATAGTATAATATATGTATACTGTATGTTATATTTATTCATTAGTACCATATTAGAACCACATATCAGTATACCATGCTGCATTACGATTTTTCTCTGATTCAGGTTTACGCATACATTGCAATTCAGATGAGAAAGTTGGTTTGTCTTCTTTATGCCACCGTAGAATGGAGCACTGGTATATTTTTCTTTATAACGCTGTATTGCCTCCTTCTTTATGTTCTCTACTGACGCCTAACACTACCGGTAGCTGCAATCTTTGGTCACATGCAGGGTTGGAAGTTGTCTTTTTTGACCACCTGCCGCAGTCACTTTTTAACCGCCAGATTTTTTTTTGCCTCAAAAGGTGAAAAAAGGAATTGCTGTGACTCTATGATCCTATCCTGTTCTATTCATGGTAGCCTACTCGTGGACATTGTGCCGTCATCACGTGCTGTAGTAGGGGGGCCTGCCTTGACAATCCTGCATAAAGGAATAATTTCCTGTCCTGACCTGGGACACACATTCATACAGTTTGATAAAGTACTTATTGGACTTTAACTTATCATTGCACCTACAATAATGTAGCTGTCCTCAATATAGGTTTATCCTGTACATCTCATCTGCAGTTTTTCCGGCATCCACCATGTGTGATTGTGTGTGTGTTTAAAATGCCTCAGTCGCGGGGGGGAACGGAGCTGCAGCGAGCCGTCAGGTTTGAAATAGCAGAGACTTTCAGTGACTTTATAGTGAAAAAACAATGTTAAAATGTATACAGGTTGGCGGGACGGTCTGACATGGCGGGACGGTCTACGTTTTGTTGGTAAATGTGAGATGTTTGAGTCACACACGTCTCGTCTTCATGTCAGAAACAAGGAAATTAATTGTGACCCGTTCTCACTCCCGCTTGGTCAGTGGGTGCACGTGGGACTGCTGGGATTGTTGCGAGTAATGAAAATGCGATAGGGGGCCCCGGCTGTCAATCAATGTCTTCCAGTGATGCAGGCCCCTGATTGGTCCGGACCCATAAGCAACTGCATACCCTGCTTACTGATAGTTACACGTCTGAATCACTCAATTCTCACTGCCATTGTGGCAGGTAGATTGACAGTGTCAACCGGCAATTTCAAAATTCACCCATATTTGGCAGGTGGGCGGGTGTTAATTTCAAGCACTGGTCACGTGGACAGCTTGTTCCTCGAACCTGTACTGTGTTTGGTGAAAGTGCTTTCAGTTTTTGCTCCGTCACCTCGGTGTAAGCTACAAAGTCACCTTAAACAGGAAAAAATGTATTAGCACAGAGAAAAATCATGTTGTCCCTGACCCATTTTCAGTTCATTTTTATTTTTTGTCACAAAAAATGGGAAATAAAATAAATCGAAATAAAAAACCTCCTCCCCAACATTGAAGTGAAAAAAATGTGGGAAAAGCAATAATAATTTTGAAAAAAAAACTTTTTCCTCATGGTTGACGGGAAGATAACACAAGGGTTAAAAATAGGATTGAGGACTTTTTGACCACTGAATCCACATGCCCGGTTACTAAACTGATTAAAATTTGATAAATAAATTAGTATAATACGGCTACTGATACGAATACGAGTATGGATATTCACTGCAGTGTTGAGTCTCAGATCCATCTCTGTGGCTGCTCTGGGCTTAAAGAACAACATGGCAAATTTATAGCAACAGCAAATGAGCCATTGACCAATGCGTCAGGACTGAGGGTGTCGGGAGGCTATAAATAACTGGCATCTGCTCAAACTCTGCCTGATGCCAATAAAGTGTTGAAATGAAACACAACACAGGCTCATAAAAGTGCTGTACAGATTTATGGCGCCGTGAGAATATTAAGCGCTGTCACTTATTTCATTTAGCTTTTTGCAAACTGACAGGCGTCAGAACTCATAGGAGACTGACAGGCAGGCAGATCTCCAGGCCAAATAACAGGAAGGAGATGGAGCTGGAGGGAGGGAGGGGAGGGGTGTGATGTATTTTTCATGGTGTCACTTTACTCCTCCATTTGCTCTACTTTGTTGTGTGCCTGCATGCTTTTCTTTTCTTTTTGTCTCTCTTCCGTCTCTACTGTTCCTTGTTTGTTTGTTGAGTGCTTTCCCTCGGGGATCGCCGGAGTAAGCGCCTACGCCAGCATGACAAGCACTTAAGGGACCATTGAACGCCCGTGTGGATATGGAAACCAGCCGCTATCTCGCTTACACACACACACACACACACACACACACACACACACACACACACACACACACACACACACAGACACGACCCAGGGGTTTTATAGGCTGACTGTCATGCAACAGCCATCCAGACTGGTCGCAATTCCCAAAAAATATTTTGCCCGAGGAGATGATACAGCTGATCTAATCAACCCCAGATTAACCTCTGACCCTCATATTGGTCCACTGATTCACTCCCCATGCCTATCTTTCTCTCTGTCTGGCTCTCCCTCGGTTTGCTTTTTAATGAAATCTAATTCTTTCTCACAGAATTAGAGGAGAACTGATCGGTAAACCGAGCGTAGGGCATTAGACGGGCTTAACCTCGCTTGCCCTTTCTTTGTTTTTAATATCATTTTCATGTATTGGGTTTCATGCTTTGGATTAGGACCAGCCGTGTGCGGCTACCTCTCCGAGCCCAATAGTCATGTAAACAACAAGAGGAAATCACTGTTTAATTCCAAATCTGACACAGGTGGCCAGAAAAGTGTGTTAGGACTGTGTGTGTGTGTGTGTTTGTGTGTGTCTTTTCATGTTAAAGTCGACATTATTAAAATCCAGTACTGCATTGGAACTCAAATTGAATAATATTAAAAGATTAAACAAGATGTGGACAAATAAAGACGTAAAAAACTACATGAATAATCCAGTTAATTATGAGTGTATTGAAGGTTTTATTCTTGACCTTGCAAACAGCAATATAAAAAAAAAAAATCTGTTGCAACACAAGGTCCACTTACTTCCATATTTTCTTGCCTTAATTCATTTTTATTTAATGGGATTTATTCATATTTGGAAAGCCTTTCATAATGGTATTTTGTTTGTCATAATAAAACATTTATTTAACTTAAAAAATGAAAAAAATTGGATTTAAACCGCTTTTGAAAATGTATTTTTGTCGAGAAGATTTTTCTTAACCTTATTTAACTTGTGTAATTAGTTTGCACTTTTGTATTTATTTGGATGTGTTTGCAGGTTGGTAAGAATGAATAAAATACATGTTTGTACATTCGTTTATCAAAATATTTTGTAGGTTTTTGAAAGATTACTTTTTTGGCCTTGAGGACAGCGGGGGAAAGAGAAGGGAATGACATTTAGCAAAGGGCCGCAGGCCGGAATCGGACGCGGGCCGCTGCGTTAAGGACTGATGGTGTGTGTCCATTGTCATTTCCACGCTTCCCATTTGTTTCTATGGGAGCAGTCGTGCAATGCAGGGGACGTTGGAGAAGCGGGGCATCGAGTCGCCCGCTCCTCATTTGAATAAATTTGAATCCAGCCAACTTTATGCAAATGAATAGCGACCGACTAGACTCGTAATGTGGCGATACCTGCCCTAAAAACGTTTGTGTGTGTGAGTGACTAAAAGGAACAACAGTTTTTGCCATTGATCCAGTATTCAGCGTGAATGCTGTAACCGGTAGCTACAAACCAGGCTGCAATGTAACTCCATGAGGCAATTGTGCATCGTCAATTTGGCAAAAACAGCTCTGAGGTCGCTAGCGCTAAACCCACCAGACTCCAATTAGTAAAACAATAGTTTTAGCCTAGAGTCAACATATTATCTCATGTAAATTGGTAAACTGTGTGTTTATTTCCACCTAAACTAAAGAGATATTTTGGAAAATAATTTTTTTATTTAGTTTCTGTCAACTTTGAATGAAATATATTTTACGATGTTAAAATAAATGCTTATTTCCATGGAGTCTGGTGGCTTTAGCGAACACAATTTCGCGAATGTTTTATGTTTAAGAAAAGGATTTTACTCTTTAACAGAAAGTTCAACCTCGTTAGAAATTCTTTCCATAATGTTGTCAGACATAGTAATTTGAGCCTGTCAGTGGCTACACAAGCACTTTTGTGAAGGTTAACACAAGCTGCACAACTGCCCCATTAACTTACATTGTACTACAGATGTCTTGATTATTAATACTGGAAAGATTGTTATTCCAATTAGTCACTTAGACACATAAACATAGGACAATGGTGGTATTCACAGTTTAAAACATGCATAGAGTCAGAAGAGATGCTGGTAGTATCTTGCTGTCAATGTGGCCAGTCTGGGGCGAACTCCTCTGTGTGTGTTCAACAACATGTGTGCATCACATTTTGGTTGTTGGGTGACATGTTGCAAACAAATACAACATATTTGTTTTTGACAATACCTATGTGTTAATGCTTAGTAAAGATGCTTCTGTAAGTAATTAATCTAGATGTTGACACTTGACCTCTATTAATTTGATATGTTAGCAACATGGTGCAGGTGCATTGCTAACAATCACTTGAGTGTCAGCAACAGTATGTTATTCCACACTGCAGCAGTGGATGGAGACATATCAGTCCCCTTATGATGAATTTTTACTCCCAGGAGAACTCACCGCATAAAAGTTACTTTGAGCAAAGCCTTGTTATTGCAACATATCAACGTCACCTGTCTTATTTATCATTCACGATCATTATTTCATGTTGTAAGCTCACAGTTTGTCAGTTTCACCAAAACCTCACAGGTTTCATGAGTTATTGGATTACTGCAGTGTAATGAGCCATCATATCATGACACCTTCAGACATTCAATAAAAATGTTGTACATTATGATTTAGATGTATATAATCCATTCCTACATCTAATTATTGAAAATAGAATTAATTTCCAAATCAACCTGGCAATCTTGAAAAAGAAAAGGTGAAACATTCATATGTGAAACAGATCTATTTTTCAACAAAAAAAAATTGACATAGGACTATTTCCTGTCCTGGAAAAAACAGTACTTAAAAATGAGTTTTTTTCCCCGAAAAAGTTATCATTTTGAAAATTACAATCAAGTTGCTACAGTATTGAAATGTTTAGGAAGTGTTTGTCTGATGTCCCTGCAGCCGCCGGCTGAAGCTGCTGAAGTTGACTTTGCATCGGTTGTTCGCCGTGATGTTTTTTAAAACTGTGAGGAACACTGAGATCTCTTGAACGCCCCCTGAGCAGCTGTCGGCTACAGAGCAGGAAACAGAATTCATAATTTAGCCTGGTTTTATTTACCATTTTGGTTGTCTTATCATATTACTCTTCAGTTAGAGGACTTAGAAGATGTTTGGTGTTCTCTGTAAGCTGCTGTAGAGATAACACGGGAATTCTACTTATGTATACATTTCTGTATCAGTTCATGTCAAATTCCCGAAGAGATTAAAAGGGATTTTTTTTTTTTAACATAGCTCCATTTTTTTTTTTTTTACTTGTTATTCCCTAAATCATTTTTTAAGTTTAGTTTTGCCAAACTTTTTAACTTTAAAACCTCCAAAGAGACCCAGACATTCAAAAAGAGAGACTTGCAACAAATAGTCAAAACTTGTGCAGAACTAATCTGAACATATGGTCCAATTACTAACTCTAGAGTTTCAACCACGTTTTAGGGTCTTCAACGTCCAACCAGTCCCACGCCCACAGTGCTTAAAATCCACACAGTCCTAAATGACATTTTGCAGACCTATGCAGCTCTACATATTTTACCATTTTATTATGTCTTTTACCCCATAATCCGATCTGCATGGACTATAAACTACATCAGGCTGATCTTATGAACCATAAGTAAAAATTATTAACCACTAGAACTGTTGGGTCCTTGTAAATTCTGGAGTGTGGTCTAGACCTACTCTATCTGTTAAGTGTCTTGAGATAACTCTTGTTATGAATTGATACTATAAATAAAATTGAAATTGAGTAGGCTATCTATAGCTATGAAACGTTAAGCACTGTAATTCGTACGAATTCCATGTTTTTTTCAGCTGCATGTAACGACCAGCAGCTCATGGTGCCCTGTTCCCATCTCAAAGTCACTTTTTAAATCAGGTAAACTCAACTAAGAGCTGCTGCTGATTCAGCGACAGATCACAGAGCTCTGTGACACACGTCACATGACCAGTCGCCAGTTACTCATTTTCTTACATTCATACATTGTGATTTAAGTGGAGCTTTGAGCCAAAAGCAATCTCCGTGTTTTTATCTCCAGTAGAAGAATTAATGGTTGTCACAAAGTGTCAAGGGATTGACAAGGCTTGGACCCAAATTCAGACTAGAAAGAATTTATAGAAAGAAAACTCACAAACAAAATTTTCCACAGGTTGGCAGGAAGGCACATACTAAAATACTCCCAAAAGGCATGAAGACTAGTAAGCAAAACACAGACAACTAGCCACGAAGACAGCAAACAACACGACAAGAAGCAACAATGATCCGACAAAGACAGCAGAGAGACACAGGGTAACGAGGTAACAAGGGACAGGTGACACTAGGAATGAGGAACAGGTGACACAAATCAGAGCTGGGCAGCAAATTACAAAAGGCTTGAGAGCACAAGACAGGAAGTAAACAAGACGAGTCAAGGGAGATAACAAAGACTACAAAATAAAACAGGAAACAGAACATATAGACACTAACAAACAAGACAATGTCCCTTTAAACTATCACGCCCAAATCTCATAGATCATCAATATTCTTCAATTCAATATTGTATCCCAGGCATACACAGGAGGAAGCATGTATACGCCGCCTGTTGCTGATAGTTGACATGGCAACGTCAGTAGCTTTAGTCTCAGAGAATGAGATGTCGTAACCGATAAGACCCAATCAGGGGACGAGACATTGGTTCCGGTGTCAGGGTAGTCAAGGGGTCTCCGTTTGCACACAGGGGCTTCAGACTGGGGGGAAAGGGAGACCGAGTACACAGGGCCCTCATGTGAGGAGAGCCCAAAAAGATGTTAGAATAAATAGCTGTGGCTGCGGGATGGGGCCCATAGAAAATGCCTTTCTAGAGGGCCCAGATATTTGTGCTACACCCCTGAACACACCCCTGCAGATTCCAAACCTAAACGGGTCAGAAGTGTTTCCAAATG
>NC_045752.1:20979335-20979811 GCF_008692095.1 Etheostoma spectabile
TCCGGTTTAGGGGCTCGGAAACGCCAGAGCAGGGGGAATGAGAGTAATGTAAATGTAGCGTTATTAGAACAAGTTGACTACATACATGACAACAAAAGAAAGTAATCCCAGGCAACAGCACAACGTGGATTAAAAAGCTGAGAGCAGCAGCCTGGTAAACAAGAGACTACAGGCCAAAGCAAAGAAAACCTACACGGCACAGCATGCGCTGAGTGCTCCGACTTCCACTGTATCAAAGGCCATCTGCTGCTGCACTCTTCCAGAGAAACGCCCACAACAGACTGGGAAGATTTTTTTGGGAGGGATAGAACGCTTAATCTTGTGTTTCACATTTTCAAGAAAAAAAACACTATACACTAAACAAAAAGTAATATTTGTAGTGACTTCTCCTTAAAAAAAGGTCCTATGACATGAAAATTTCACTTTGAGGTTTTTTAACATAAATATGAGTTCCCCCAGCCTGCCTATGGTCCCCC
>NC_045752.1:20979821-20981202 GCF_008692095.1 Etheostoma spectabile
GAAATGGTGATAGGTGTAAACCGAGACCTGGGCACCCTGCTCTGCCTTTGAGAAAATGAAAGCTCAGATTGCCCCTGATGAGGTCATAAGGGTCAAGGTTAGCTCCACTTTCCCTGCTTTGCCTGCCCAGAGAATTTGGCCCACTCATTGTGGGACTGGCTCTAGTGGCTGTAATTCTGCACCAAAGCTGAATTTTGGGAAAGAGGCTTCAGATACAGTATTAGGGGACCACTAAGGTCTATATAAAAGAGACTTCAGATACAGTATTAGGGGACTACTAAGGTCTATATAAAAGAGACTTCACATACAGTATTAGGGACCACTAAGGTCTACATTAAAGAGACTTCAATACAGTTTAGGGACCACTAGGTCTATGTAAAGAGACTTCAGATACAGTATTAGGGACCACAAGGTCTCTTAGAGACTTCAGACCAGTATTAGGGACCATTAGGTCTATATAAAAGAGACTTCAGATACAGTATTAGGGACCACTAAGGTCTATATAAGAGCCTTCAGAAACAGTTAGGGGACCACTGGTCTATATAAAGAGACTTCAGATACAGTATTAGGGACCACTAAGGTCTATATAAAAGCATCCAAAGAGCACCATGTCATGGGACCTTTAAATTAGAAAAAACTACCCTTAATATACCCAAGTAATATTGTTTAACAACACTGGATTTCAGTCTGTTGATTTTGGAGCACATCTAAAACCGCCTGGCACATCCAGTATGAAGCGCGACCGATTTATCAGCGGGCCAATATTAGGGATTTTTTCCAAACTGCATTTATAATGACCAATAAATGACTTTGTCTATATTCATTTATCAGAATCATTTATAATGACAAATTAGTATTTAAAAATTGAAATAAAAAGGAATAAAAACTTAAACACTCTTCAACCATGTTATGTGAGTTGGCATTGAACCATTTATCCATTAGAGGGCGCTCTACAACTTCCATGTTAGCAACTCAACTCATTTTTGTTTTTGTGTTTTTGTTCAAAGGACTTTAAGTTTCATATCTTAACTTTGTGTTTTTATACAATTTACTTATCCGAACTGTAATATATTTTGATGTTCCTCTGTTCTGTTGTGACAATAAAACAAGTTTATTTTTAAACTGCATTATTATATTATTTTAGTGAGAACTTATAAATAACTACAAACAACCATGTTAGGGAATTAATGTCTGTTTTGTCACACGTGTCTGTTTTTTTTTCCTTGTATATCGGGCGATACATCGGAACATCAGGCTTTTAAACCACCCATATTTGTAGCGATATCGGCCTTAAAAATCCTTTATCGGTCGGGCTCTAATCCAGTTTGAAAGTATTCAGCTTCAACCAAAGGCTGGTTCACCAATGTAACGAAGTAAAAAA
>NC_045752.1:20981212-21010805 GCF_008692095.1 Etheostoma spectabile
AAAAACTCAGTCCCAGTCAGTCTTTTTCCCGTGTTGACATTCTGACAAAATCAAAAACACTGATATTAGTTTTAAGTCTTGGTAATAAAGTTAAATCACATGAACAATGTCAACAACCAATGGGTGCGCTCCCTCCAGCACCAAACAGGAAGCAGCAAACTGCTGGAGCCAGTGGTGTATATCGTTGCCTTGATGCAGCGTGAAGCTAAACGCTAACAGAAAAGTTGATGATTTTTAACCCTTCAAATTGGAGGCACTTGCACTTTAGTTGAGTCTTTTCTTGTCATGCTACTTTCTATTTCTACTCTGCTACATTTCAGAGAGAAACGTACTTCTTTTGCTCCACCACATTCCTCTGACAGCTTTAGTTACTAGTTACTTTACACATTAAGATTTCTGCAGCCAAAACACACATAGTTTATACAATCTGATGTTTTATTATAAATTTAAACAGTATAACGGCCCACAAGTCCAGCTGAAATGATTAGACAAGTAAACACACACGACTTTTAGGATCCTTTACTGTGACGCTGGGATACAGAACGGACCCAAAAAACAAAAAATTGGCTTATTTAACGATTATAGGGAAGGTATGGAGAGGATGGCTGCAGGGGAGACACACAAGAGAGTTAAGAATGGGTATTGGACTGAGAAAGGGAAGTAAAACAAAGAACTACGGGAGCGCTTGTGGCGCGTATCACCACAGTAGCAGAGAAAACGATCGAGTGAAGTTTGTGAGTGGATCCGGGGTTGAAGTCGTGGGCTTGATTGGAGATGACTGGCAGGTGTGTGCAGCGGGAGAGGCGACGGTGGAATGACGAACAGGTGTTTGTAGTCAGCTGGCAGCAGTAGGCAGGAGGGGAAGGGGAGACCCAGGAGACACAGAGAGAGGCGGGGCCAACAGAGAAACGAAACGTGGAACACATAAAAACTATTTAGAAAACTGGAAACAAAACCCCAACCACCACTTTTAAAAATGGGAAGATGTTTCTTTTACTTTCAATAATTTAACTACATTTTCTTGATTATACTTTTGTGACTTTTCCTTAAGTTTTCAATTTCATTTTCATTTCATATATTTATTATACAGGAAAGTTAGAAAAAGTAACATTACATTACAATGTAAAAACGGGCCTGACTCAGTTTAAAAACTGTTTTTCAGCAGGTTCCTGTTCTGTAGAAACATAAAACCTGGTTACAGCACGTCAGGACAAACATTAATACAAGACATCGATATAGAAAAATAGATTTCGACAAATGAAATCCACAATACAGTTACATGAGGACAAAGACATTTATACAAAACATCAGCTGGGCTGAACAAATACGGTCAGTGCAAACAAGGCTTGGACAATACATAAACACATTTTTTAATGTGTGCAAGTGTAACTGTTAAGAAGGAGCTGTTTGTATGCCTTTTTAAAATATGTGATAGATGATAGTGTTCTGATGTGATGCGGAATGTCATTCCAAATCTTTGTATATGTATAAAAAAAAAAATTCTGACGAAAGTTGTATGTAATGCTGGACTTTTACTTGTAACCGAGAATTTTTACACATTGTGGTATTAGTACTTTTACTTAAGTAAAGGATATGAATACTTCTTCCACCACTGATGCTATCTAGGGCTTTATGGATAAAGATCAACATTTTGTCTATTATCTATTCTGAAACTGAGAACATGTGTGATGTGAATGTATTTTGTTTGTTGCTGTTAGGATTCTGACAGCAGCATTTTGGATTAGCTGGAGTCTGCAGACAGTCTTTTCAGGCAGACCAGTGTGGAGGCCATTGCAAAAGTCCAACGGACCAGGGGCAGGGCTAGCAGGGGGACACCCCTCTGAAATATGATTGGCTCCCCGTGCAGCAGTGTCCCCCAATCCATTGGCCTAAAGTGCTGTTAATCTGATATTGGTGATTTCCATTGGATCAGAGTACTGTCACTTGGCTGCTCTTGTCACATGACCAGTGTTTCCATGACGACCATCCAAAATTCTGACACCATGGAACCAGCACAGGAATGTTTTATTTTTTTAAATTTTTTAAAGTGGCAGACTGAGCCTATAGAAAATGTGTATTGTATTCAGAATATGCCTTTTTTTTAATGAAAACAAGTGAAATGAAGATGAGAGATGTTTGTATTGTTTTAGCAGAAGTACATTGTGTTGTTCTATCTAGGGATGTAATGGTATGAAAATGTAATCTTGCGGTTATAGTGACCAAAATTATTGGAATTATTGCGATAATTTTAAAAGTGTGTTCAATGCCTTAACGTTCTGCAGACAGGAGTACTGTCATCTCCTCCTTTCGCCATGATTCCAATTTCAAGAAACCCACGTTGTAGGCTACACAGTGCACCTGTGCGGAGACTCGGGAGACTCGAATGAAGCTGTGAAGGATTAAACACACAGTTTCCACACCGTGGTAATCCACCCTGACAATAGAGACATTTTAAATGAAAACAGTAATTGGCCCAATCACAAAGTGAGCCCTGAGGACTAAGGACTAAAACCTCACAGACTTAATTGATCTCAGGTGCCAAATGAGTGAGTGTGTGAGGTTACATGGGCTCAGATAGGAATACATGGGAATGGGAAAGCACTTCACGAGATCACGTTACCTTGGCGACGTTTGGTAAAGATGTTGCTGGGATTTTTCATTTTAAGTTTGGTGCTTTCCACACGTCCATGCGCAGAAGACAGGTGCCTGATTCAAAAAGATGTCCAACTTTTTTTACAAGCTGGACAAAAGGTCCGTTCTGTGGTCGTTTACCTGTGCAATGTCCTTTTTTCCCTATGGTCTCCGTGGTAAACGTCACAACGCTTTGAACTGTGGGTAATTTCCTATGGTGAAGTCTGGATCGATGCAGACTCACAGAAAGGGCTCGGTAAGTGTGTTCTCAAACCCTCACGCCCTTTAAAATTTCACCATAGTCCGTGAGTCTGTGAGTCCAGATTGGGCCATTTTTATTGTCAACATCTATATTTCTAAGCAGATTTTCTATGTTGTGTTCTGATAAAATGTCCTGATTATTGGTCCCCCACTGTGCCACCTCACTAAAAAAAAAATACTGGAATTGCCCCTCCGACCAACAAGAACATGTATACGTATTTTTCTGCATGTCAAGAAGCATTTTCGTCTGGACACATTGGGATAAAGGCTCTGGAAGGTCCAAATCAGCCAAGACAACTGCCCTGCGTAGAAGTCATGTCACCTGGGGGGTAAGCGGGGTGGGGGGTTATTTTGTTAACTTGTTAACTTTTGGAGGTCAAGAAAAACTGTCAAATAAAACCTCAACATTAATAAACGTTCCCTGTTTTTTTGTCTTTTTTTTTTTTATAGAGAAAAAAGGTTCAGAACGTCCATGGAACACTGACACAGTAACCCTAAATACTTGTGAAAGGGCTTTTTTACTTTTTTCCTGTCTGACAAAAGGGTTGAATTACTAAGCTCACACTGTAAGTCAGCCCCCCACCCGCCACACTTGGCAAGAGTTAACATGTAGACCATTGCTAAATGCACAGCTGAATGCAAAACAGAAGGACAATACATCCCACAGGATTGATTTGAATTATTGTGTGTGCTTCTGATATCTATAATCCTTTTATTCATTTATACACAGATGCCCGTATGTGTATGCTTGCTGGGTTAACCTTATGAAACTGTGTTTTGTTTTCCACGACAGAGATGGGACAAGGGGGTTATTGACGACACCTAAACTCTGTCTCCCAGCCTTGCTCCTTTCCATTTGGCCTGCCCCACACCTTGACATGTTACTTTATGACATTTTCATTAGTTGATTTGCATATTTATGTGGACAGGCGCACAGATCCTGGGCTCGGGGAAATATTTGCATCCGTGTGTTGTGTAGCGTGAAAGATATACAATACCTTCCACTTTTATGGAGGTCCCACATGAATTGTGCACACAGGACATTTTGTGAGTGGTGAGGTAGGAACCTGTATAGTCCTGCTAGAAATTAATTGAGCGTCACTTTAAGAATCTGAGACTGCATGTTGATAAAGTGCAAAAGATTGATGGCAGCCTGGGTTACTTTAATGGATGGGAGCTTCATAAAACATTAGATTATATACAGAGACAAGCTCCAGTCGATTCACTCCTGTGCTGTGTTTGTGTGTGTGTGTGTGTGTGTGTGTTTGTGCAAACTTTGCGTTTGTATTAGCATGTGTCTCAACTTATATTTGAACAAACCTGAATGTATATGTGTGTGTGCAAACTTTATTTATGAATACTGATGCATGTTTGTGTTTGCATGTCTCTCAAACTGTGTTCTGTGTGTGTGTGTGTGTGTGTGTGTGTGTGAATGTGTGTGAGTGTGTGTGAGTGTGTGTTGATATGCATCACATATGCTGTACTGTGGTGATAATGAGGCGGATGACGATGATGATGAAGCCCCTGATGGTAATGATGATAAAAATGATTGTGATGTTATTGTTGTAAAAAAAATGTCTCTGTCTCCATTAGTTGCAGTTAAAACCGGGGGAAACTTCCAAAAACGTATCAAAACATGCAACTAAAAAGGATAAACATAAACTAGTCATATAAACAGCTGTAACCTTCCCCCAGACAACCGACCCCTACACTGGTGTGTGGTCCTGTCCTGCCTGCCTTAAGAAACACATAAACACAGACACACACACACATATACACATACACTCATTAGTGCGATGTCTCTTCTGCCATTTCCAGTTGTCAGTGTAGCAGCTTGGGTGTTTTTGGTATGGCAGGCATGGACTGTCAGTGTGGATCACACCCTCACACTGATGGCCCCAACCCTCACTCTGCACCCGCCCACCAGCACCCACACAGTTGCCCCTCTCTCCTCCCAAGCCCTGAGAGCCCAGCATGTTCTGTATGATGTATCCTCTAACAGGTTTCACTAGCATGGACCACGCCACAACCATGTGTTAGTTAAAGATTTAATGAACATTATGAATGTGCAAATGAACATTATGAATGTGCGAAATTGATGTGGATGTTCGTCTGATGGCTGGTCTGGAGGATGTGTGATGTCCGGGTGGAAGGGACTCAGGATGGGGGTTCTGTCTCAGAAGCAGTTTTCGCCCGAATAGTTTACAGACCCCCCAGACGGTACCTAGAAGAGCCAAGAGAGAGATTGCAACAGGAATGGAAGATGGACGAAAGGAGAGGTAAGGGAGGGTGGGTCAAGCAATCAGAGACGCAAGTCTGGCACGCAGCACGGTATATGTAGGTTTTGTCTTGTGATTAGAGGTGTGGTTTAGGCTGGCCCTGCTCCCGAACCTAGTTAACAAATTACTCCATTTCACTAGCATGGACCACCCCACAACCATGTGTTAGTTAAGATTTAATGAACATTATGAATGTGCAAATGAACATTATGAATGTGCGAAATTGATGTGGATCGTCTGATGGCTGTCTGGGAGGATGTGTGATGTCCGGTGGAAGACTCAGGATGGGGTTCTGTCTCAGAAGCAGTTTTCGCCCGATAGTTTACAGACCCCAAAAGTGTCAGATTGTGTAAACTGATTGTGCGTGGGCTTGACTGAAATTGTTGACATCGTTTGTGAAGGTAAACCGGTGTGCTTGGAATGACCTGCGGCCTGGGAACTGATGGTTTGTGTGGCATATGCCTGATCTAGCGACTGTGGATGCTGCGACGATGTGGAAATGTTTGGTGATATGGCTGAAATGCAGAGAATGCTGTTTCTGAAACAAAGTCAAGTGGCATTTTGGAATAGTGAAAAGTGGGTGTTGTGAAGGTGCCTTGGCGGCCTGGAGCCGATGTATTTGATGGCTGCTAGTAGGTTTTAAATGAGTAAGCTCGAGACCATTCGTGCCCCAAAAGAAAGGAAGCCAACAATGGGTAAGCCCACAGGTCACGGAACGACGAAGGAGACCCGGACCCGTGCCCAATCACGGAATACAGAATAACAACATATATAATACATCCTATTGATAATGCCTCCAACACCACACAGAAATCTCAAAGGGCTAGAGGGGAAATCGCAACAACAATACTCAAACCAAGAGCCAGAGAACAGCCGGAGCAGAGCAGGGGAGACCGTGAGGCTAACCACGACGAGGCCGGCCGAGCGACCGGAGCAGCCGCTCCGGCAGGAGAAAAAGTGGTCAACACAAGAGCAAAATGCATTTGGGAGTCGGGGAGAGGGGGGGGGGGAGGGGATGCGGGGACGGGGGGGGGGAAGGAAAGACCAAGCAAAGAAGAAGGCTAAGAATCGTCAAGCACGAGATGTAGGAAGGTCCCCTTGAGCGGCTGGATGTGGCACAGCAGTGCGGCCAGCAGAGAAAGGGAGGAGCAAAGCCGATCGGCCAGGACAGCAGAAGGAAGGGTAGAGGAAGGGATGAAGGGATGAATGGATGCATGTGCGCAGGGTCTCGTAAGCCTGCGAACACAGGGATGAAAGGCAAGAACGCCTGAGACATGACAGACAGAGGGAGCAGCACATGGGGAATACGACCTGGCCACCGCCAGGGGAGCCGGAGATGCGGTCCCGCCCGACGAGGACCGTGACGTCATGCGTGACAATGCCGGCCGAAGCCCGCCTGCAACAAACCCGAGGGGCCGGAGGCCCGGGCTGCTGCCTCTGGGCGGCAACGGAGACTAGAAGAGCCGCCACGATGCGCCCACGGAGGAAGGCCGATGACGAGGGAGGGTAAATGCCGATCCCCGCGGTTCCGATATCCCGACCCCACGGAACGAGGGAAGGAGACTGAGAGCCCCGGAAGCAAAAGCCGAAGCCGAGGGAAGCAGGAGACCGGTCGGCGGAGGAGAGTAGATCCGGGCGAAGCCGAGGCATGACGACCGCAAACCGCAATCCTCAATCGGCGCCGTTGGACACATGACGGGATCCGACCGCTGCGGCGTGACTGAAACATGTCCTGTGTCGAATAGAGCGCCGTACAAATCGTCCAGGACTCCAGGTGAGCGTACACAGCTCCGATCCACGACCGGGAGCGTGAAACGCCGCCCGTCTTGCGTCAAGCATTCAGAGACGCAATGTCTGGCTACGCAGCACGGTATATGTGTTTGTCTGGTGATTAGAGGTGTGGGTTTAGGCGTGGCCCTGCTCCCGAACCTTAGTTAACAAATTAACTCCATTTAATGATGTTTTCTAAGTAGGCACTTTATATCACTTTTATGTCTGACTTTTCTTTTAGGCCTTTTGCCTTTTTGTAGTCACTAGTACATAGCCCGGTGACAATGTGCGTGATTGGAACGGGCCGGTTGCTCTGCCTGTGGTAATGCTGCTTGTAGAATTCTCCAAAACCAAACTTTGCCTCAAAACTACTCACAGAAAGACCCCAAACCACTTAATATTCAACTCCACTGTATAGCCTACTACTGACTTACAGTGTAAGCTACTTCCACATCAGAGAAAGACATTGTACTACTATGTACTTGACAGATAATGTGATATATATTTATATAATATTACAATGAAAATGTGGAGTAATCCCACAGTTGCCTCATGGACACATGGCAGTGCTCTACCCACCCGGCCCATTATGAGAGCTAATTAGTACATATCTGCATCAGTCATCCACGTGTGTGTGTGTGTGTGTGTGTGTGTGTGTGTGCGTGCGTGCGTGCGTGCGTGCGTGCGTGCGTGCGTGCGTGTGCGAGAGAGAGCGAGGGGACGACAACATTTCAATGTTTCGTTTACAACATTGTATGTTGGCATTACCACAGTCAGCGTCTAATGAAGGGGGTATTGTCTCGTGTTTTAGGATCATTAACAAATAACAAACACTTGACAGTTAACGTTGAAGTACGTATTTGATTCGTGGGGGTATTTTGCCGACGGTAATGTTATTAGTGTTATAAGTTTGCAGTACACTTAGTGAAAGCCACTGAACCCCCACACAGGTGTTTTGAGACATTCTGGCTGATAATATTTGTCTCAGGTTGAAGGTGGGCCGGAGCGTTGATGGGAACTTAGACAGCTGTCATTTGTCCCGCCCTAACAGATGCAACAGCACCAACATGGGACTTAGGAAGATGTCACTCAGTCTGTCTAACCATACCCACACAGAACTGGGAAGAGTCCAATCAGCCACATTGGCTCAATCCCAAAGTGAGCCCTGAGGACTAAGGACTAAAGACTCACAGACCTAATTGATCGCAGGTGCTACGTGAGTGAGTGAGGTCACATGGGCTCAGATGCGTATAAATGGGATTGGGACGGCACTTCACCAGAACAAATTTTACCTTGGCGACGTTTGATAAATATTCTGAGACACCCCAACATTGCAATAAGGGCAACCGGAACGATTGGTTCATTTACATTTTTTAGCATACTTATATTTAAACAGCTGCATATTTAGTTTTTTCCCATCTTGTATATACTTAAATATTTGTTCTTACATTCTTATATTTCATTCTTATATTTTGTTATTATAATTATTATTATTTCATGTATATTGTATGTATGTATATTTTGTGTGCTGCTGTAACACTGTAAGTCCCATTTTTGTGGGATTCACTAAATATCTATCTATCTATCTATCTATCTATCTATCTATCTATCTATCTATCTATCGCTGACACTGGCCGGTTTGGCACCCAAGATAGTCTGCATTACACAGCGCTGTGCAGGAATGTTCCGCCTCTGTTCAGAAGTGGTGAATGTACAGCAAACAGCATCTTAATACAATAAAGGGTCTGGCTTTTTTATTGCTTTTTTTTATATTTAATGTTGTGTTTGAGGTCTATTTTAATATCCACAGTGCCATGGTTAGCATTGCTAAGCCTCTGTCCTAGGTTACCAGGTCAGCATGTAACCACGCCCCCTAAAGCAGGCCCTGCTTTACCATCGATTTTAAAATAAATGGAACCACATTTTACAAAATGAGCACCATGCTTTGTTGAAGAAGAATTAAAACTAGCAATTGAGACCATAAACTCATTATGAAAATGTTTACTGAAGTAATAAATCAAGTAAGACTCAATTAAATGGATACCACAGTAATATGACTGACCTTTGTTTTAAATGCACTGAGGCTAAAAGACCATGGAGGCACTGTGTCTGGGAGTGTGACAAAGTGAAACATTCTGGAGGGAAGTGATCAATAAAACTATGTCTATCTTGTCTGTGAACAATCTACTTCACCCTAAGATGATTTTGCTGCACCTACTGTATATCCACAGAATCTGAAACCCCAAGAATATAAATGTTTTCATTTTGCTATGCTACAGGCACAGACACTGCCGGGGCACCGAAGGCCAATGTATATTTTACATGGATGTAGGCAGGGCTGTAGTCAAGACCACCTTTGTCAAGATAAAAACCAGGACTATTCAAGACTGGGTCCAAAGAGGTTCAAATCCAAGACCAGGACTAGTCGAGACCAAGTCAAGTCCAAGTCCAAATACCAGTGAGTCCGAGACAAGTCAGAGTCCAAAGACCAGCAAGTCCGAGACAAGTCTGAGACCATAGAAAAACGATCTTGAGTCCGGACTCGAGTCCAAGACCAGACTTGAGTACTACAGCCCTGGATGTAGGTACAAGTAATGAATCAGCAGTAGTTGAATTGCATGTACAATTTTAGTCCAGCAATAAATGTTTTGGTGGAATGACACAAGTTCAGAGTATTAGTGCAGAGACCACATGACACTGTGGTATGGGGGCGCGCTACGCGAGATAGCAATAACGTGCGGATTTGCTGGAAACACAGATGAAATGATACGGGACCAACTGATTGAGCATGCAAGCTGCATAAAAATACGTGAGAGACTGATGTAAATCTCACTCTGGATACAGCAGTGAAGTTGGCGTGTCAAGTGGAAGCAGCCATCGGCCATGCAGAGACTCTAACTTCAGAACATCCTTCTCCAGTGCACGTGCCAAAACATCCATTCAGAACCAAAGCAAAGAGCAACTACTCCGCCAAGCCTGCAGCAACACCGAAGCAGGATCAAAGTTGTTTTAGATGTGGATCATCAGCTCACGTGGCAAATGCTCAGGACTGCCCTGCAAGGAAAGGGACTTGCAGAAGTTGCCATAAGGCAAGTTTTGTGTCCAATCAACACAAAACATTCAGGAAATGTCCACATAATGACCTCACACATACACTGCAAGTCTTATTCAAATTGGCCACTAGGGGGAACTTTAAATGCCCACTAACTGGATTGGAAAGGACGCAAACCAAGGTTTGAGCTTGGAATCGCAGCTTCCGGCTTTATTAGCAATTTCTTTTTGTGTTGGTCACCTGCTTTTCTCAAATTGCCGTGAGCTGGACTGAGCTACATATCACACTGATTTGAAAATAAATGTTTTTGACAAATCAGTTGTGAGCATTTTAAAGAAAGTGCACTGTTTGTCCAATCGTTACAAAGCTTGATGGATATGTTTTATAACGATGTCGGATCACATGTGTGAAAGTACTTTGATGTCGCTATTGAGAAAACAAGGTTTGAAGCCAAGAATCACCGCTCGGGGCTATGTTTTATTATCATACAGTATATTATTATATTTTATCTGTATTTATTCAGGGAAGGTTCAATAAGCAGAAGCCTCTCTTTTGCAGGAACACCCTGATCTGCACACATTCATTCCTGGAAGCTGCCCAGTACAACCACAGTCTGACCTGCTGACAGTGAGCAGCTCCACTGGAGCCCTTTAGAGTTTTTGAGCCTTACTCAAGCGCTGCTCTTTTACTTTCCCCCACCCAGATTTGATCCCGCTGGTCTGGGGATTGAACCGATGACCGCCCGGTCACGAGCTCTCTTCTCTAACCTTTAGAGCCACCATTGCCAACCTACTCCTTGACGCAGCGGGCCAGGGTTCAAATCAGACCTCAACTATTTGCCACATGTCATTCCACCTCTCTCCCCACTTTCTTGTCTTCAGCTTTCCTATAAAAAAAGGACTGAAATGCCCCAAAAAAGAATCTTTTAAAAAAATCAATAACTTGGGGTTTATAAGAAAATCTGTAAACCATTTGACCAGTTTATTAAAAAAAAGGAGACATAGAGGAGCTTCTAAAGGGGGAGAATGTGCGACAGGATACATAGCATTCTGATAGGTGGTGAGCCCCAGTGGGGGAAATGACTGGGGCATATCTTAGAGGGTGATAGCAAAGGTGCAATTTGTGTTTGTTTTTGTATTCATGCAATGTCAAAACTTTGCTTGAAGTGCCATTGTTCCGTGCACGTAATACCGTCATGCAGTCTGCTTCGTTTTTTTTGCTCTTGGAATACAGCAGATGTTGGGAGAGAGATTTAGTTGTGGGCTGATTTGCTCACTTTCCACTGACTTAAGTAACAGCAGGCCACTTGCTAATGCAAGAAGGCAGACCTTTTTGTGAACACTCATTTAACAACAAATGTATTCAAAGGTTTGATATTACTAATAAGACTTTAATTTTCTGTCTGTCACTTTTTCAGTGTTTGGGGTGTAAAGATAGGTGTGAAGCCGTATGAACACATCACTCACAGAGCTCAGGTGAGAGCAAAAGTGATGGTGTTATTCACTGGCAGTCAGCACCTTGTTCTTGATAGCTAATTGCTTCATTGCTATATAGCAACTGGGACTGTGAAAAAGGGCAGGGAGAAAACTTATAAAAATGAGAACAATTAGGAAATAGATTGAGAAAGTGAGAGGAAAATAGAGAGCCAGGGATGTTGGGGAATCAAGAAATGATGAAAGTGACAAGTTTTTTGTTAGATGATACCATGTTTTTGGAAAATTGACAGCTGGGTTTTCCCCAGAAAAGTTGTTTAGCCCGGTGTCTTTTTAATGACAAAGGCCCAGCTGGGGCCAGTCACAGATGGATGGCAGCACTACTGTATAATAAAACAGAGATCTTGGTTTGTGGCCCCCAAGGCGCTTCTCCAGAAGGTTGGAGCTCTCATCCTGGCCTTCTGCCCATCCTCTGAGGTCCGCAACCTTGGTGTAATCCTGGACTCCACCCTCTCTGTCCATAATCCACCAAATCAGCCTGGTTCCATTTTAAAAACATCTCCAGACTCCGGCCATCACTCTCTGACTCCGAGTTTCATGCTTTCATGACCTCCCGTTTGGACTACTGAAATGAAGTCCTGTCTACCCCAGCAAAACCCTAGACAGGCTCCAGTCCCTCACACGCACCAAGACCAGGCAGCACACCACCCCAACCATCAACCACCTTCACTGGCTCCCAATTACATATAAAATCCTCCTTCTCACCTACAAATCCCTCCATGCCCTGACCCCACAGTACCTCTCTGACCTCCTCCATCCATACACAGCCCCCCTACACCTTCAGTCCTCAGACGCTGACCTGCTCTCCGTTCCCCACCCCAGCTTTGAATCCTTTGGACACAGACCCTTTAGTGTTAGGGCCTCATCCCTCTGGAACCCCCTCCCTGCATATATCAGAAATGCTACATCCCTGGTCATGTTAAAAAAACTCCTGAAACACCACCTGTTTACCACAGGCTACAACCTCCTTTAGCTTAGCCACAGTACTTCTGTAAAGTGTCCTTGGATTTCATTAAAGGCATTATGTCAATTTAAGTTATTATTTTTATCATTGGTATTAATACTGTAGAGCTCAAGGGTCTTTGCATCCTTTTCAGCAACATTTTTCAATCAACTGTCAATTTGTTGAGGTAATCTGAAGAAATTTATTCCCACGCTTCTTGAAGCACCTCACACAAGTTGGATTGGCTTGATGGGCACGTTGTAGGTACCATACGGTCAAGCTGCTCCCACAACAGCTCAATAGGGTTGAGATCTGGTGACTGCGCTGGTCACTCCATTCCTGACAGAAAACCAGCTGATGGCTTCTTCCCTAAATAGTTCTTGTTTGTCTTGTTTGGAGGTGTGCTTTGGGTTAATGTCCTGTTGTAGGAGGAAATTGGCTCTAATCAAGCGCTGTCCACAGGGTATGGCATGCCATTGCAAAATAGAGAGATAACCTTCCTTGTTTAAATTCCCTTTTACCTTTTACAAATCTCCCACTTTATCAGCACCAAAGCAGCCCCAGACCATCACATTACCTCCACCCTGCTTGACAGATGGCGGCATGCATCTTTTCACTTATTCTGCGTTCCACAAATGATCTTGTGTGATCCAAACATGTCAAACTGAGATTCGTCTGTCCATGACACCTTTTATCCAATCTTTCTATTGCCAAAGTCTGTGTTCTTTTGCCCATCTTAATCTATTCATTTTATTGGCCAGTCTCACATATGGCTTTTTCTATGCCACTCTACCTAGAAGGCTGACATCCCGGAGTCGCCTCTTTACTGTGGACGTTGAGACTGGCGTTTTGCGGGTACCATTTAATGAAGCTGCCAGTTGAGGACCGGTGAGGCGTCTATTTCTCAAACTAGATACTCTAATGTACTTGTCCTCTTCCTACTTTTCTTTTTATTCTGAATAGAGCCCCGATTGTGCTGTTCTCTGAAGGGAGTAGTACACACCATTGTAGGACATCTTCAGTTTCTTGGCCATTTCTCACAAGGTATAGCCTTCGTTTCTCAGAAGACAAATAGACTGTCGAGTTTCGATAGAAAGTTCTTTTTTTTCTGGCCATTTTGAGAGTGTAATCGAACCCACAAATGCTGATGCTCCAGATAGTCACCTAGCTCAAAGGAAGGCCAGTTTTATACCTTCACTAATCAGCACAACAGTTTGTGCTGTGCTAACGTAATTACTCAAGGGTTTTCTAATCAATCACTTAGCCTTTTAACACGATTAGCTAACAAAATGCACCATTAGAACACAGGAGTGATGGTTGCTGGACATGGGCCTCTGTACACATATGTACTGTAGATATTCCATTAAAAATCAGCCGATCCAGCTAGAATAGCCATTTACCACATTGACAATGTCTAGACTGTATTTCTGATTAGTTTAATCTTCTCTTCATTGAAAAAAAACAGAGCTTTCCTTTCAAAAACAAGGAATTGTAAGTAACCCCAAACCTTTGAACTGTAGTGTATATTTTAAATTCAGACTTGCATTTTAGGTCTCCAGACTGTTCAAATCTGTTTTACCTCAAGTGGAAAAAATCTCAAGGGGATGGCTTCTGTACAAAGCAGCTGGTATGAAAACAAAATACTACATATTTTTTAATATATTTTGATAACTTAATATAATTTTTCAACAGGTTGAAAAGGAAGGCGGCAGCTTTCAGTTGTAATCCCAGAATGAGAGGGTTGTACAATAAAAAATGCCTCTGGAGGAGGAAAAACGCTGCTTTAAATAATTTTTTTACAGGAAGAATTTGATCTCGCCGCTCCTTCGTCTGAGGCAAAAGAATTAGCATTCATGCCCAAAGCAGAATGTAAAAATTGCTTCAAGGAAAGGCCTGTGCCACTTCTGGCCCTCCACATAAAAATGTACATACTTGTTGGTTGGTAGCAGCTTCTAGAAACATGGATGAGTAAGTAACATTTAAAATGTAACTTTCCTGTCTGTTTAGATAAGTGAGGTACTCTCTGAGGAAAGTTACTTTTCACTAGGGTGATAACCACACTAACCAATGCTCATGCAGAGAGTTTATTCTTTTTTCATCTAGTTTTAATGTATTTTTGTTTCAGTCAACAGAAAGAACATATGTTATTTATCCAACTATGGCCTTGGAAGTACTCTGTGGGGGGGGTAAAGGTATTGTTATCAGTGAAAGGTATTATTATCAGTGTAGCCCTTTAAGGTTTGGATGAGGACAAATCCAGACATGCTCACAACCTGTAGCTATATTATTATTATTATTATTATTAGGGGTAACTACTGTTTTGTGATGTTTTTTAATTCTGCCGTTCTGTCTGAATAGCAAGGTTATTTTCGGGGACTTGGGGTTAGAGCCTCAAATTCACCTTCAAGCGGCTGTCTGAAATACGTACAATATGTAAATATTCTTACACAGATTAAAGTACTTTCTTAATTTACTTTGTTAGTACCAGATCTTTCTTAGGCCAGGTTCACACATGGCCATCAGACAACACTAACAGTATTCTAGGACTAATCCTGAAGTCCATTTCCAAATATGGTTGTGTTGAAATTCTGTCAGCCCTGGACTAAAACGTCTCAAGTGCATTGTGCAAGCACTTCGTAAGTGTGTCTGACTGTTCTTTTGACCCAGGAAAAAGTTATTCCCTAATTTTGTATGCATTGAGTCTCACTGAAAATAATAGGAATTCTATTTTACAGTGAGGAGGATGTTCTCCGCTGGCTGACAACCAAGGCGTTTTGCATCTGTGTTCCCAGGGTTAATCTTCTTGAGCAGGGTCTGATGCTGTGACAGCACCACAAAAAAACAGCTCCCCGGTCAAGCCTTTGAAGGGGACATTCATGGGAGAGGCTGGGGTAGACATGGGTGGGTGCATTAAAAAAAGAATTTCTGACAGGTCAGCATCATTACATTTTTCATAACTCACACATACACATGGAAGTCATTCATTAAGATTCTTCAGTGTCTCCTTTTAAGTGTTTTTTTGTCTTTCAAGATGGTGCAGCAAAGTTGCCTAAAAAAAAAATGTTACTCCATTATTTCCATAGAGATGATTTCTGGCATTGAGACTGCTTTTTTAGAGGGAGGATGAAAGGGTAATACTCCCTAAATTACCTTGACAATGGTCTCTTCCGGTTTGTTTCTGACATTAACAGTATTTTTTCACATCTCTCATACCGTTAAGTTAAAAAGATGGTGTGTCTTTCTTTAAGCATTCATTAATTCATTGTCATTCCAGAGTTGCTGGGGAAATATTGGCTGCCAGCTTTGCACAGGGTGGCCCGGCTCCAAAGCTTTTACAAGAATAGTGCTTCAATTTTCTTTTAACTGGAAACCTGGAAAACATTACCAGAGATATAGATGACCAGGAGTTTTTAATCGTGGATCAAGAAAAAACTTCCTTATTATATTTTCAAAGTTATGGTGCATACTAATAATACAGAGAGGATAAATCCTTTTTACTTTGGTGAACTCATGACCTTCCCTTCTGGCACCACCAAGAAGCCAAACTTGTAATTGTAGGTACTTAACCTTTGGTAACACAATAATTATTCAAGTGTATTTGCACTAAAGGACACTTGACATTAATGAGAAAAATATTAATTGATAATAAAAATAAAAGATGGAAACTATTACTCTATTAAAAAATAGTATGGCAATAAGGCTCCAAGCCTGTTTTTTTTCATTGACAACATATTTTATATTTAAGACATTTTATTTTCCTCTCATACTCTACTTAATTTTCTACAGGTTGACATCCGACCTATCATCTTACACAGAACAAAGTGTCAACTGCGGCCACACAGAACCTAGAAAGGAAGACAAGAAAGACAATATAACAAGGTTGATATTGTGATGTACTGTTTACTAGGGGTGATCCGAGTATCCGGCTGAAACGAGTATCCGGTACGGATAAAGCACTTTTGCCGAGTACAAGTATCATACGAGTAATATGAGTCAATATCCGTGCTCGGATTGATTACAACTCCTCAACTGGCCGCGCAGCGCTCTGTGATAATCACAGCGCCCCCCCCCCCCCGCCTACAAACCCGCTCGGATCAATCACACACACACACACAGAACAAGGAGAAATGCGCTCCCTCGGCCTCTCTCTCTCTCTCTCTCTCTCCGTCAGTCATCGGGTCTGTGGATCTGTTCCGTTAACGTTTAGGGTTTCTTCAGCTTCAGGTTTGTTTTTAACTTCAGTTTGTAGTCCTTACATAGTAACCAGTAGATTTCTGGTGAACGTGGGGTTTGTAGTCCTTACATAGTAACCAGTAGATTTCTGGTGAACTGGGGTTTGTAGTCCTTACATATAACCAGTAGATTTCTGGGGAACGTGGGTTTCAGACTGCTGCTTGGTTAAATGCAACTCCCGTTGCATCTCTGCCATCGGAGTATTTATTTTTACTGTCAGCTGCCCCCCCCCCCCCCCCCCCCCCCCGCCCCTCTCTCTCTGTGTCCTCTCTTACTCATACACACACACACACACACACACACACACACACCCACACACACACATATACCTGGTGGGAAATAAAATAAAAGAACCCCAAAAAAAATCACTGATCATAAAAATAAAAAGTTAAAAAAAGAAAGTTATATTGAGTATGAAAACTCTTGTTCATTACATTTTGCTTCATAATTGCAACCGCATGTGTTGTATTCATTGTTTCAAATCAGCAATAAATATAACAATTTTTGATCAACTCATATCAATTGCATGCTTAAATAACATACCGGTTAAAGCCCCGCACATTTCAAGAGAACCTGACCCACTTCCGGGTTGAATCTGACCACTTCCGGGTTAGGCCCCGCCCAGTCCGAGTACGGATCCGGATCCAGATAATTCATGTGGTAAACAGATACAGATACAGATACAGATAATGCTGTACTCGCTCATCCCTACGTTTTAATATAATAAATATTTGACTTGTACACATCAATCCCTAAATGTAGTGAAGTGGTTTGGATTCTTCAGCCATGAAGTATCTAGAAAGTCTGCGATTTCATAACAACATAATGGAAAAGGCTTTCCAGACCGACACTTTTAGAAAGCAAAATAAATCATCAAGAAATAACATAATTATAATTGGCTATATAATATATTAGAACATTTGAATTTAATGGATGGAACTCAGGGGTGAAATTGTGTAATTACTTTTCTTGAATGTCCATCTCTTATTTATTTCTACCCTCTGTCCTGCATCCTTCCATCTACTCACTAAAATTGCAGTATTGGAAGTTATTTGAGTTAAGCAATTTTTTTTCTGTTGTGTCTATATATAAAGAGCAATTTTACTGCAGGAAGAACTGTGATGCTAAGGCAGCTCCGAGAGGGACCAAGTCTTTAAGGCCTCATAGGTATCATGGAAAAAAACAGAGCTTTGCCGTGGTCTTTTCGTGGCTGGTGATGATGATCTCCATGATCTCCTCAAGCCTGAGGCATGTTTGCTCCTCTGTGAATCTAAATGCACAAGTCAAAGCATTTCATGTTTGAATTGAATGAAATGAGGGTGATACCTGTAAACGTAATAATCTTGGACTTATGAGAGGTTGTAATCTCATAGTGAAGTGATGCAGTGGTTGACTGCACAAGTACACAGGCACCTACTTCTATCGGAGACAGATTGTCCACTTCAGTCCCAGTTGTATGGAGCAAATGCCTTACAGCTACAGGGGGTTTTAACAATTAGTGGCAATAGTAATCACACACAGTGCAGTACAGGATATAAAAATTTGTTAAAAGCTATTTGTGTTACCTTGAATGTAACATTTAGTGTAATGTCGCAAAAAAGAAAAAATTCCTAACTTCTCTTTTGAGGTTTGTTGTTGTTGAGGATCCGCTGATCACTCTGATTGAGTGCAGCAGGCAGTATGAGCAGACAAATACAAAATCGGGATTTGTAAATGGTATGGTTGTGATATGATGTGAGTTTGTGCCAGGCCCGGCCCTAAACAATTTGGTGCCCTAGGCAAGATTTTAGGTGGCGCCCCCTTGCATCACTGTACAGTTAACTGATGTTAAAACTAACAGATAGCGCTCGCTATTTATGTTAGCCAACTATGTCATGCTAACGGCTAATGTATTATCGATCATTGTCTGCAACAGCAAATAATATCATTATCATCATCAACTTTACTGTACATTACTTCTGTCTTTGTCACGTTTTTCCTCCTCTTTTCTTTTTTTCCTCCCTGTGCACCAGACAGTTTAGGACGCTTTGACATTATGGATTTAGATGCAGTTAAAGAAGTCGGGCTTGTTTTTTAATTAAGTGACGTTATAGTAAGGTGACCAGATTTCTCAGACAAATCCGGGGACATTTTCAGCTCAAGCGTATTTACCTCCAAAACACGTAATGTTTTTATTTTGTAAAACTTAAAACGGGGACACTAGACCTAGACTGTTCTCATTAGGGGCTGAGCCCCCCCAGGTATCATCCTAGACCACCACCCTGCTGCTAGTTCCTACTCACTCCACTACACCTCAATAAAAATCCTAATATTTCAATATAAAAGCCCAAATATTCAGATAAAAAGTCCTAATATTTCAGATAAAATCCATCCTATACTTCAAGATAAAAAGTCCTAATATTTAAATATGAAAGTCTAATATTTCAAAATATAAAGTCCTAATGGCCTAATATTCAAGATAAAGTCCTTTAGTCCTATATTTCAAGATAGAAAGTCTTAATATTTCGATAGAAAGTCCTTATAGTCTAATATTTCAAGATAGAAAGTCCTAATATTTCAGATAGAAAGTCCTTTAGTCCTAAATTTCAAGATAGAAAGTCTAATTTCAAGATAGAAAGTCTCAATATTCATAATGTTGTAATGTTTCTGAACTACATTTATCTGACAGCTTTTGCTTTACTGCTCAAGGCTTGTTTCTGCAACACCTCATTGAGAATCAGATACAATAAAAACTACTGAGGACATATTTCCTTTGACATTGAGCAGTATTAAACGAGATCCCTGCAATGTAAGTAATAGGATATTGTCCAGCTTGTATTTACGTTCAAGCGCTTGTTTAGCTGCTAACAGTCAGATTAATTTCTAAGTGTCTGACAACATTATGGAAGGATTTCTAAGGAGTCGACCTTTCTGTTAAAGATTAAGATCCTTTTTAAAACTAAAAGTCCGCGAAAGGCGTTCGCTAAACGCACCAGACCTCATGTAAATAATCAGTGCTTTTTAGCATCGTAAAATACGGCTTCTAAAACCTCTCTGGCACCGCTGGCTCTGGCGGTCTGGAGCCTGCGTGTGTTGTGTGCACTATCGGTACGTTTTTTCTTTCATTCCAATTTCGGGTCTTCCAGTGAAAACCGGGGACATTTCCGGGGACAGATCCAGCCGGGACAGGTAGCCAAAAATAGGACTGTCCCCGGAAACCGGGACGTCTGGTCACCCTACGTTACAGGTACAGCACAGGCCGGGCGCCCCCTGGTGGTTTGCGCCCTTAGCATTTGCCTATACTGCCTAAGCCACAGGCCGGCCCTGGTTTGTGCACACCACCATATGGTTACATTTTGTTTTGAACCTCAGTGTTTGCATCAAGAATGCACCTATAAGTACCAGTGTCTGCTAGAGCGCGTCTTTACTAATTTAAGTATTATATAAACTATTCCAATGTTCAAAGCCGTTTTCGAAGCAGGTCAGGAATTTTACAACCCAGAGTAAACTCTTGAATATTGATGTATTTATCAAGGTGTGCTGTAAATGTTTGTATAAACTCCTACCTCTAATGCATTCTTTTTCATGGGAACAATTATAAGGGTTGCTTTGTTTTCACACTAATGTTAAATGTTAAAAGATTGATGTGAATACAATAAGTCTTTTGCTGTAAATGTATAGTTATTATGTACATGATACAACGTTCCTACCATTACTGCATTCCTTTTCATATTTTGCAACATCTTAGCAGAGCCACAAACTTTTATTTTATTTTTTTAGATTTCAACACTGTAATGACATCCACCCACTTAAGTGTGTGGATGGCTTAACGTGTAGAAATCAAGCCAAACTAGTTTTTTGGTGATTAAAAACAATACTTCACTGCCAAAAAGTTGAAATTCTTATGCCAAAGCTTAATCAGGAAAAAGTAGATTAACAGACCTTGGACTTTGTGGCGTTGAATAATAAGTTCACAAAAACTGTTTTGGTATGCAACCTGTAATGCAGAGCAGCAGTCGGCCCCTTCTAACTCAAGACAGACATGGTATTCAAGTCCCTTTCTGCAATGCTTTCAGATAGTATGTGATTTCGAAGTATTTTTCTTGCCACCAAAAGGAGGGACAAAATGGCAACATTTTGGACTGTTCAAGAACAGAGTCTATGAAGAAGATCAAGCTTCTGGATGTAGAGTTCCTAATGGCTTAAGGTTGATGCCAACGGATTTATTAATCCGTGAAGGACACCAAGGTTCTGGTCTGATAGGGGGCTAGTGATTCCTGTCACCACCAATCCATCCTCTGGGTCAGGATTGTAGCCGTGATCCTGGAATAGATGCTCCAGTAGCGGGAAAAAAAGTAAAGTGAAATTAGACTAATGACCTCTGCTCAGACACGCCGAAGCCAGAAATCAAGGGTTAGCCTTCAGTAGGGTTGGATATTGATTGGGTTTTATCCAATATCGGTGCCAATATCTGGTTCTCAAACCGGTACTTAAAAAACAAAACCACACACATTTTGTCAAAAAACAATACCCTTTCATTTCCAGAGCCAAGCTGAACACAGCTCATGTTGCCGCTAACCTATAACCTTTAGCTAACCTATCTGTTGCATCCCTGTGTGTTAGGTGTTAGGTACCTGTGTGAAACGTATGATATTTTACATTAAGCGGAAAGTCAGCGGCCACTGATTGGTAGTATAGGACATAGCACATCTTGTTAACTAAATACTGTTTTTTAAAACAACGTTTAGTCGACACTCACACTTTTTGTCTATTATCCTTATGCTGTGGATATCTATCCAACCATGCATGAATTGGTGTAATGTGAGATATGCTTGCGTGACGCTACATTTTAATTTTAATTGAATTGTCATGCTCTCTTCAGCTTCAGTATTGCTATGGCTCTCTCCGCCTGCTTACCAACACTGAGTGCAACAGATTCTGATGATTGCTGTAAGGCATTCTGAAAAAAAAGTGAAGTCAAGTCTAAGCTTTCCTATCTAAAAAAAGGCCTAAAAATGCCCAAGAAAACATAAAAATAAGAAAAACAATCTTCAAATGCATGGGATATCACATGTTACAGGAACAATCTTTATTGATCAAGAAGGGTTCCAACACCTGACACTTGTCTCTTCAGACTAACCCAGTTCATTTAATATACGCCTGCATGAAAACACATAATGCAAAAATCACTGCAACTCACTCTTTCTAGGGATATTACCATCCATTGACCTTTCCAATAATGAGTCAGTAAACCTGGTTACAAATCACAATAAAAGATCCTTCAGTATCAAAAGTAAAAATGCTAAATCGTACAGAAATATAGGTAGAACAAGAACGGCTGAGGCCCAGCTAACTCAATTACAACACTGCAACATTTCACATCCAATAATAAATAATAATGATAATATAAGCTAGCTAAGAATTACTATGGTGTGTCGTGACATTTAAAAACCAAGCTAACAATGAAATACAAAGAGTTCAAGGGTTTGAGAGTTGTTATTGTTGTCAAAACTATCATATTTAGTTGTACATGCAGTTTGTGAATTATGTACTGATTTTATAAAGTTGCTTTTACTTGTGGGGACAAGCAGTGACAGCATATTTACTGCCACTGCTGATAGTTCAGGAGATAAGGGATCTGTCACCTGGACACTAGTCTCTATCGACAACGTTTCATCTCCAGGATCACACCCATCCTGCCGGAAATTCTGCATGATGTGCCCCATTTTAGCCATGATGTCCATCACCTTCTTTCTTTGTGTTGAATCTGTCCAATCTGAGTTTATGTTGCACAACTAAAACAACTTTGGAACGTACACGTTCCACCAAAACAAGTTTCTTCCTGAGGCTATTTTGCAGAGGCACCGTTACTTTATCCGGCGCTTAGCACCGCCCATGACAATTGTGATTGGTTGAAAGAAATACCAATAAACCAGAGCATGTTTTCCTCCCATTCCAGGATGCTGTGTAGACTAGCCAGACCTTCCTGTGCAGCACTGTGGAGGAAGGTCTGGCAATCCAACACTACCTGGACACAGGTCACACAGAACATCATGCAGCAGCCTTTAGAAACAAGGTGCGCACCAAAATCAACACTCGCCTGTCAGGTTAATAGCTGTACAGAGAGGAGAGGGTGGAGGTGGGCGACAGAAGCAGTGTGTTTCTGGTTAGACATGATGGCATGTGATGCCTCTATCCACAGGTAAAGGAGGGGACGGACAGAAGGATGGGAGGGGGGATGGGAGGGATCAGAAAGCCTGGCAAACACAGCCGGGAGATGTCAGAGCACTTTGTGGCATCCCTGACAGGCAGACTGTACCCATCACACACAAACACGCGCACAAACACACACACCTACACACACCTACACACCTTCATGGGTGATCTGAAAAGGTCTTGGCAGCTCAGGCCTGGTGTGTGCAGGCAAGTGTCTACAAAGGTATATGTCAGTGTGTGTGTGTGTGTGTGTGCGTGTGTGTGCGTGCGTGTGTGTGTTTGTGCGTGTGCCTCTTCTTGCTGAAGTGTAGCCTCCATCTGCCTGGCCACTGTGCAGACAGCGATGCTGCGGATGAAAAGGGAAATGTGAAGTGACAGTCTCCTTCTGACAAATGGATCTATGGTCAGAGTGCAGTCATACACTATCTGAAATATCACAGGTACATTTTTTGTGCTATAAATGACAAACGGCCTCGTGGCAGGAGTCTGCGATCCTCAACATGACGTTTGTGCGCCGCTTCACAATGTTTCGTTTGTTCTCAGCGTCCACACAGTAATATCAGTCTCTCTTTATGTCATCTGTAAGGTTCTGCAGTCAACAGCAGCGCACAAGCTAGAAGCTAAAAGGGTATGTATGTGTGTGTGTTTGTGTGTATATGGACACACGTACCTCCAATTGTTGGCTGACATTGGTCAACAGTTAGCACTCATGCATGTTTTATCCACTGAAAAAATAAATCTATATATGTGGCATGTTTTCTAATCTCATATGTAAAGCAGCAACTGGTGTTCTTTCTAATGAAAAAACTGTGCGAGGAGCCAAACTGCTGTGTGAACAAGCGGTAAAACTCACCCTGCACATACTTCAGCTTTGTACATGAATGATTGCGTTGAGTTTCGAACGTAGTGTTAAGTTATTTAATTAAAGTAATGAAAGGAATGAAAAAAACATCACTTTTCATTTTATCCTGGTAACAATGAACCCTTCTTTAACCAAGTACAGCTAAGTCTAAGAAATTAGCAATGTGGCCTTTTATTAACAAACTAACCCTTAAAATTGGAATTTTAGAAGAATTTCCACCTAGTTTAACAGTGTTGTCCTTCCTTTTGTGAAATATTTTCTCAATCACTGTTGCAAACCTGAATTAACATACCAATGAATAAACGTTGTGACTCCTAAAAATGCGTTTTCACAGCAGCTGAGAGCAGTTTCACCTGGGATTGTTGATTCCAAAAAGGTGAGAGTTTGGCTCATTATCTAAAGGGTGCAGCTGTGGAACAAGTGGAAATTCAGACTCTGAAAAAGAGTAGCTTTTGTTTATTAAACTACTACAGACATACTGACATTGGTGGATTAATTCCTTGTTTTAAAACATGTATGAAACAAGATTTACATAATCACTGAGATGTTAGGAATGTGAACATATTGCCCTTTGGCGTTTGTTATTGACGCAAAAAGTCTCCTTTCGGGTCATACTGTATATAGTCGGGCTTGGTCAGGACTCTTCGTGTCACTTTTTTGGCGCTCTGGGTCTGGACGCAGGTTTAGCTGACATGTGGCACAAGAAAAGGACAGTTAGGTTTAGGAATAGATGGCGGGTGGGGTTGCAAAATGTAGGTTTCAGTGACAATAACGGGACATGAACCCCCGTCTCCTGGCTGAAAGTTCTGTGTTGTTTGACCCATCCACTCCCCCATCCACAATCCTCAAGGATTTTCTGTCTTTCAGACTACTCTCTACCATCGTCTCTCTGAATACTACGTGATTTTACAGCGCAGCTGTCGAGCTGCCGCTCTGCAGAGTGCATTCCATACACTGAAGGGCGTTTTTTCCGTTGGAAAAAATTGACACTGATAGCCACTGACCAAGCTTCAGTGTTTTACAAGTTGGGAGTGAGAGGCATATTTTGTTTCCTCCCTTGAAAGGATCTGCACATCCCCATGAGCAGACCTCATATTGTTTCTTAAGTTGGAAATGGCTGCTGTAATTGCAACACAAAAGATTAAAAAAACAGGCCATTATTTTCCAATTGCCACTTACTACTGTTTTTCCCTTAACAGTCAACAGTCATGTCAAGCAACTAGGGTGGTAGTGGAACAGCAAGTTTGACACATGCCTATGGTTTTGTAGATCCGGGTTTGATTCCCAACCGATCCCAACCATCAACCAATGTGGCCCTGAGTAAGACACTTAACCCAAAGTTGCTCCAGTGGTGTTATGATATGTGTTCTATAAGTGATGTCAGTGTTCTCTGATATATAGCAAGTCTAAGTGGCTTTTGATAAAAGCGTCAGCTGAATGACATGTAATGTAAAAGCATGGGAACTACTGTTGAGATTTGCACTTAGGAGGCAGAATAAAATGCCTATTTACAACTACAACAAGGGATTCATCAGGTGGTCACTCTCTTTTAAGCTCTGTTTTGGTCTCCACCATTTCCTGAGAAAAATATCTGTTTCTTTAAGCTAACCAGGTAGTGTGCAACGGTTTAATTAGTTCTTTCTTTCAGTAAACAAGGTTGATGAGTTGATGTTGAGTTTGCGGGCCTGAAATCCAAAACAATACGCAACAAGGCAAAAAGCTACAAAGAATAATTACTAGTTAGGTTTCTCAGGAATCGTGATGCATTTTTGTTTAGGATACTTTTCTGCATGTTTTACCTTAATTAGACTAGATTGCCTAGAGAAGAGCTGTCATAAAAGGATTGGAGAGAGATGTGGGATGACATGACAAATAAATTATTAGGAATTGAATGGTTTGGCATTATGAAAACAGATGCTTAGCATAACGTTTTGGTGTTTCTGCCAACAATCTCAGCGTGACACCAAGACTCACTGAGTCAATCCCAACCAAAAATGGTTTCATGGTTTTCATGGTACATGTTAAATGCCCACTGCCGCCGTTCTGTCAGCTACTTCCAGGATTGCTCCAGTGCTGCTGGAAATTATTTTGGATGTCACTCTGAGGGACCTGATGTCCTTTACCTTCCTCTTTCTTTGTGTTGCTGTTCTAAACTCTGGTGGTGCTCCTCAGATCTCTCCAGGGTAAATCCAGACAGCTAGCTAGACTACCCGTCCAATCTGAGTTTTTTGTTGCACAACATAAACAACTTTTGAGCATGTTCCACCAAAGCAAGTTCCTTCCTTAGACTATTTTGTAGAGGCACGGTTGCTCCGTCCGGCACTAAGCACCACCCAAGACGATTGTGATTGGTTAAAAGAAATGGCTTAAACCAGTGCATGTTCTTCTCCCTTTGCAGAATACTGTGTGGACTGTGTGGACTAGCCAGACCTTCCTCCACAGGAAGGTCTGGCAATGCGAGACTAGTCACAAGACCACAAGCTGTGCAGTGTGAACAATAAAGGGAACTGGCGACTTAAAAAGTCTTGTAGTTGGAACTAAGCTTATTTTGGTTGAAATTCATATTTCTTCAAGCCCTTCAAGATCTCTCTCAGACAGTGTTTTACATAGCAGTGACTGACAGATTTACTGTGCTTTTTTAGAAAGCACAGCTGTCAAACTTCACCAGCCTTTCAAAACAGTAAAAACAAAACCCTGCAGCTCTACAAAGATGGCTGTCTGTGGGGACACAGACAATCGAGTGCACATATTTACAGAAAGGCCGGGAAAGCTGAGTAAAATGGTCATTGTTCACATTGAAACACTTCTACAGTACTGCGAGGTGGATATGCAAGTGCAAATTATCCATGACTTATTTCTACATTTCATAGCAATTCCCTGTCCACTTGAGAAAACAACAACAACCGTTGTGTTTCTAAGCTTACATTAATTAGGGTGGCTCCTAACTCAGCTCTATCATATAGTAATTAGGTTAGTGTAAGCTCCATGCCCATTCCAAGGGTACAACTCATTTAACCACCAGGAAAGGCATGCCCTCTGCTTTTCTGTGCAGACAAAGTGAGTGGGTTTAAAGCGGCCTGGGCGTGCTTATTCCCCATGTTGAACACATGCACATGAAAATGAAAAGCAGGAGATCATGGGATTTTTCTCTGGGTTGGGTTAACGCCTATACGTCCCTAGTCAAGTGCCATGGAAATCCCGTTGGGACTGAGCACATAGCTCCATTCACTGTGGCCTAATCAAGTGGTATCTAAGCTCCAATCCTCTTATGCCGCTTGACTGGACCACACTTCTCTAAGACTGGATTGTAGTTGCTGGCTGGGACTCCAGAGAGAGATGGGATTGAGGAGAAAGAGTAAGTGGGCCTGCCTTTGTTTGCCTCACTCTTAAACTTTGCCCCCCAACATGTCCATGCATGTGTGCATTGTCAACACGCTGAGGAATTACGCATCTGCTGCTGCTTTTTTCATGACTCGATCAACACAGCAAAGCAAGCGCAGGCTGGAAATAAATCCAAAAGAATCCCCGTCTTTCTATAAATCTGAATGCCTCATCTTTCTGTCCTGTTATTACCTTTGTGTTAGGTACAAAGGTTGTCCCTGCTTCCTTGATAAGGTCTTTTCACGTAGAAAGCCTTGACCCTGAAAAGCACAAATACAGAAGTGCACGCCTCCAGAATAACCTCAAGGACCAAGCCACTTCAGCGAGAACAAACCAGCTCATTTCATGGTTATTTATTGTGTGAAAATCCAGACCTTTCACTTTTTGAGAGGCAACAGAAAGGCACTGTGTGGAGTTCAGGGCTCCCTGTTCATAAAAGATGATAAAAAAGACAAAACTCAGGTCAGTGCTTGGACGAATTGAAGGAGGTAATTAGCGGTCCTATGGATAGGAGCTATGGATCCCATGTTGTGTCCAGATGTCCGGGCGAGCGCTCGGGCTGTTAGCTCACTGGTCCATGAGACTTGATCCATAGATGGAAGACAATAACCCCAGCCCTAATTAGCTCCACCAGTCAAGTGTCCCTAATTGGATTTTGGGCCTGCTTCTTCTTGGGACACTGTGCATCCAACACAGAGCAGCAACTGTTGTGGGTGCACAAAGGGAAACTCTCAGAAACACAGACAATTACTCATCATAACCATTTTGATTTTTCAAATCATTACACTTAAATAGTTGAGTATCCTGGCAGGTATTGAAAATACTCAAAGGACAAAATCACAGAGGCTGCTCAAACAATAATAACGTTCTTTATTAGTCCCCTTGTGGAATTTATTTTCATTATGTTGTTATTTTTCTTGATTGGCACATACTGATGTATCAAATGGGGGGAGATGCCCAAATGGTGGGTTGCTGCACCAAAGCTCTACAAGCAATTAGGAGTTCTGCTCAAGGCCCCAGTACGATTGTGATTGGTTAAAATAAATGGCTTAAACCAGTGCATGTTCTTCTCCATTTGCAGAATACTGTGTGGACTGTGTGGACTATAGTACTGTGGTCCCGGTACATCTTGAACTTGAACTGGCCACCCTCCGCTTCCCAAACCAAATCCCTACAGACTGCGCTACTGCTGACTTTATTTTCTCTTTTGTCACTGCAAAGCAGATCCGTATCACATCATTCTGCCATGACATACTGGAGAGGCTTGTTTGGCACGCATGCCAAGCCTTTTCTTTGCCTTCAGAAAACAACAGGCGTTTCACTGAGCCACAATACACATAAAAGGAAACAGCTTGCACAAAATACTTAAATCATTGTATTGCATTGCATGCTCTATTCATCATTTGTTTGAATGCAGCAAGGTCAACAACCGAACCGTGTATCTTTTCTATGGACTACAAGAACATTTGGATAATGAAGTGTGAATGGACAGTAGTTAAGAGTAAGGAGGCTGGGGGTGTGGCCTTGACCAACTGTCACTTTACTCGTTTGAAAGCCATGATGTCTCTCTCTAATGGCTGGGCCAAATTATCTGGATGGGCAAAGCAGAGAAAGGGGAGGTGATCTTGCTCATAGATCCACCTAATAAGGGGCCAGATTCCAGATCGGCCCATCTGAGCTTTCATTTTCTCAAAGGCAGAGCAGGATACCCAGAGCTTGGTTTTCACCTATCACCATTTCTGGCCACTGGGGGACCTTAGGCAGGCTGGGGGAACTCATATTAATGTTTACCTCATGAAGTGATATTTTCATGTCATGTGATCTTTAACAGTAAGAAGCTCACCTGGTAGAGTGTGCAACATTTATCAAAGCCTTACCTTGCCTTAATACCAAATGTGCAAATCCTGCGCCAATGTGGTTATGTTTTTGGTTCAGTGTGTTTGTCTGTCGTAAGATGGGTTATGGATGGATTAAAGAAAAAATACTGGCCTGATTTTCTTGAGACTTGGTGGAAGGGTGTAGCATATGATAAGAAAGAACCAGTTACATTTAGATACACACCTTTTTCACATTTGTTAACATTGTGAGATAAGGTGTTTGACTTGCATTCGTGTAGTGGCAGAATACTCAGAAAAATGAGTTCCACGACTGGGAGCAATTCACATTAACATTGTGAGGTAGGGCATGTCTGGGCGGAGGTCCACACTCTTTGAGTGCCTTTCTAGTTTTACAATTTTAAAAGTGTAATCCTGGTAATGATAATCATTTTTATTAAATGTATTGTTAATCTGATTAACAGTATACAATTACCTTTTTGTATCCTAGTTACGTAACGGCATTCTATGTATTTCGTTGCTTGCCAGTGTGTGCGTGTGTTCAGTGAAAGTTATTGTAAAAACTACGCAAACAAATGGAGCTGAATATTTGTTAGTGTTGATGTAGCCTAAATAGTCTAAAGCAGGGGTCTTCAACGTTTTCCAGGCCAAGGACCCC
>NC_045752.1:21010815-21017359 GCF_008692095.1 Etheostoma spectabile
CTGATGGCGAGATGGAGCGGGGACCCCCTAATTATATATATTGTATCAGTCATCAATGTGTGCATTGATGACTGAAAGACATCTTCTGCCTCCATTTATCTGTTTACTACAGTGTGTTGAATTCATGTTAATGTGTATTTAAAGACATTTCAATTAGTGGAAAAAATATTTAAAAAAAAGTCTAATCAACCAAAACTTTCGCGACCCCCGTGCAGTACCTCCGCGGACCCCCTAGGGGTCGCGGACCCCCTGTTGAAGACCCCTGGTCTAAAGTATCACAAAAAGAGCCTGCAACAGAAGAGGCTTGTGTGAGTGTGTGTTTTTTTAATGAAACCTAGGTGTTTGTCCAACCCGGTCTTACGCCAGTTTGTGAAATGGTCACGTTATTTGGATTTATTAATTTGTGTAGAGTACATGTAACGATTTTCTCGTTTATTACGTGTAAATGTCACGATTTTTAAACGCGAGCATTTCACGAACTGCCCTGACACTGCGGGGCTCTGGGGGATGCAGCAATGGGGAAAGGAAACGCCACATGTGGCACGGTGACAACAACTCACGTCGGGTCACGATCTGCGCCCTCTGAAGGACACAACAACAGGGAAATGAAACGCCACACACCGGCGACAACAATGGGAAAGTCGGGGTTGGGAAAAAATTAACATTGAAAAGAACCGTCAGACGCAGGACACTCTGACCACGACGGGCCGGTTGTGGTTAGGAAGACAATAACGTGGAAAAGAAATGCAACTCGCGGGACGCAATCCCCTGGTCTCCGGTGTTGTCTGACCCATCCACCACCGATTTTTGGATTTTTAATACTACTCGCTACCGTAATTTTTGTGTGATCACAAAATAGGCTTCCCATTGAAATACATTACTTCAACATTTGTAAGCAATAGACGAATGGGACATTAACGCGACCCGTACCCAAATCAATGGATTAAATAACGTGACCATTCCACGAACTGCCATGAGACCGGGCTGCGTTTGTCACATCAGGCACAGCTGGAACCAAAAAAGCAGCCTCTCTTGCTTTAGCGGAGAGGTGAAGAAAAGACCACGGTCCAAAGATTTTGTGCTGGCATCATGTTGAATGTGGTGACGCACATGCACGATAGCTGTCACGGATGTAAACAGTCTCATCTATCTATAAAAATTGGTAATCTAATAAAGTATGCTAACCAAGTTAGCCCTCTGAGCTAATGCGTGCAAACTACTGTTGTAATAAAATACTGTGTAATAACATAAAAACATGGTGGGTGGGTCATTTTCAGAAATCTGCACACATTCACCCGCTTTCCCTATTTAGCATTTAGAAAAAATGCCCAATGTTGTCTATATCTCTCTCCCTCTATTCCCCTTAAAACCACACAAAGGCTGTAATCAAAACGCCATTCGGTTGATAAACTATAAAGAAGAAACCTGTCCATAAAATGAACTTGTTTAGCCAAGAAAGAACTGTGATGATTTACTTCTCTTAGACCTTCAGGTTCTGTAATTAAATGTGAAGCTGTATTTATAGCAGCCCTTACAACGCTGTGTGAGTTACTTACAACCTCTGTGTGAGTTACCAGTATTTAGGAAAAGAAGGGGAGAAAAGTATAAAAAAAAGACAATGAGGAAATAAAATGCTAATATTAATTGTGTTTTTTAACCTTTGACACTTCACATTAACAGCCAGCATATGTTGTCACCCTCATGACTCAACAAGTAGACGCAATAAAAACTGAATATAAAATAGTCATAGTTAGTGGATATAAATGTGCTATATAAATATATGGACCACAATCAACATAATGGGTCTGGGTGTTATCCCTTAGAGAAATCTTGAGTGTCAAAGACTTAATTTCTTACATTCTGATACCATTTAATGCACTAATTTACAGTGGAAATCCCTTTAGTTAGCCTATGCAAAGGAAAATTCAATTCAATTCAATTTTATTTATAGTATCAAATCACAACAAGAGTTATCTCAAGACACTTTACAGATAGAGCAGGTCTTGACCACACTCCAGAATCCACAAGGACCCAACAGTTCTAGTAGTCTCCTCCAGAGCAAGCAACAGTGCGACAGTGGCGAGGAAAAACTTCCTTTTAGGCAGAAACCTCGGTCAGACCCAGGCTCTTGGTAGGCGGCGTCTGACGGGCCGGTTGGGGTTAGAATGAAGAGTTTTTTTTGTAGTAGTTCTTTGTAGCATAGCAGGGCACTGTGGGCGTTAGAAGGCACAGCAGGACGTAGCTGGGCACCGCAGAGCGTAGCAGGATGTAACATGGCATCGCAGGACATGTGGCGGGACCATGGACAGCTGCTACCCTGATTTTTGGCGCCTCCCTGATCCGAGGAAACATGCTGGGGAAAAAAGAACATAAGGACTCCGGGGAATGACTCCCCAGAGCTAGGTTAGTAACAAGCATTTCTGGGACATGGATGCACACAAATGGAAAGATAGAAAGATAGAGGAGAGAGGAACTCAGTGTGTCAAAGGAAGTCCCCCAGCAGTCTAAGAGAAAGAGAGAGAGAGAGAGAGAGAGAGAGAGAGAGAGAGAGAGAGAGAGAGAGAGAGAGAGAGAGAGAGAGAGAGAGAGAGAGAGAGAGAGAGAGAGAGAGAGAGACATGACCATCCCACTGTCTAGCGGAGGTGGCTATGAAAACACATGACAATTCAAAAATGATCAAAAGTATAATTATAAATAAGTGTTTTTACCTGTCATTGCACATTTTTAAGTGGGTATCTGGAAACCCTGGAGCTTTCTTAGTGGGTATGCTGTGTATACCTGTGTATCACGTAGACCAGTGTTTCTCAGATGGGGATACATGTACCCCTAGGGGTACTTTACAATACTGCAGGGTGTACGTAAAATCTTTGCAAAAATATAAAATGAAAAATATGTCATGCATAACTCTTAAGAGAAGTATAGTCTAATAATGAATTAATTAACTGAATGATTCTAAACATTCGAAATGTAGCATTTAAATGTTTTTGTTTAAAAAAGACTGTTGTTTAGTGTATATGGTATATCACCCTATTGCTGTATTGTACTTTTTTTACATAGACTTTTTTTCTACCAAAAATGTTTTGAGCTATGAGGTACTTAGCTTAAAAAAAACAATTCAAATGGGGTACAATGTTGAAAAAAGTTTGAGAAACACTGACGTAGGCTACACAACTGTTGAAGATCACAGTGATTCAAATATGAGTAAACTGAATTGAAACGGTCTTATGCGCGTGTATCACCAATGTGTCTGTGTCCAATTTGGTGCAACACATTTAATAACAGTAGTTGTCTGAAAATTGACTACTGTCACATTTATGACAATAGTCAAAAGCCCTGTTCAGATCATCGTTTGGCTTCACTATGCATCAAGTAAACAGAATGAGAGCTGTAACCATCTTAAACTACAGGGCCCGTATTTATCGAGCTTTTCAAAGTGCCATTTTAGTCTTAAGTGCTGAAAATTCATGGAATTACTATGTTCAAACGCAAGTATAAAAGCAAGTTATCAAATTTCTTAAACCTAAGGATCACTCTACCTATCCCAGTTATTTAAGACAGCTCCAGACGTAGGGGCTTGTAATGACAGCAGGGGCGTAGCACCAAATTTTGGGCTCTGTAGAAAGGAATTTTCTGTGGGCCCCTGCTATTCATTCTAGCATCTTTTTGGGCCCTCTTCATATGCGGACCCTGGGTACTCAGTCCCCCTTTTCCCCCCAGTCCGACGCCCCTGGATGACAGAAACGTGCGACAATCTTTCAGAAGAGGAAGAATGTTTTTGAAATGTTTGATGACGAGCAGTCAAACGGTATGGTCTGGACAGAGCAGCCATAAAATATCTAGGCTATATACAGGCTAGTCAGTTAACAGTACAGCTGTTTACATTTTTTTTTTCCAAACAAACATTTCCAATATGTAAATCATAATGTATTCTCTTGAAAAACCGTCATTGTTAAATGTCTTAAACAATGAAATCTATTCAGTGATTTCCATACCTGATCCTAAATCCCATTTGTGACACAGCAAAGTGTTGTGAATCATTTTTAAGACATATTTATTACCTTAAAACAGACACTTAAGCTCTAGTCCTACAATTCACGTAAATTACGACTGAGATGCTTTGCAACATTTTATCACCTCAGCAGTCATTCAGACTGAACTCAGCTCTGTGGTAAAATGGGGGACTGTGTTGGTGGGGCGCGGGTTGCTTCAGGTACCGGTGGACACAATCGAGACGGTTCAGTTTAAGTGACAAATCTGGGGAAATTTAAGGCTTCTTAGACTGTCCGAGGTTTCTGCCTGTTTACAGGAAGTTTATCCTCGCAACTTCCACATAAAATCATTGCTCATTGGGGAATTGTTGGGTCTCTGTAAATTATAGAGTGTGGTCTTGAACTACTCTTTCTGTAAAGTGTCCTAAGATTGCTCCTGCTGTGATTTGACATAATAAATAAAATGGAATTGAAATTGAATTGAATCTTGAACTAAAAGTCCCGACGCAAGCACATAATACAAACACAAGTGGTGTTCATCTGGGCAGAGGGTCTGCTGGGTCACCACAGCCTGAGGCGGGCCCCTTCTAACACCCAAGAGAAGCCTTGGAAGAGCGAAGAAGAGGAGAGCTGTCATGATGAGGCTGATTAGCCTCTTTTTAAAACTTGTGGATGACAACCTGCACAGCTGGGATGAAAGAGGCAGAAGTGGTAACAGGCACACCCATGGGTTCCTTACTCATCCACTGTGAGCCATAAATGATGACAAGTCACAAGTAAAAAGCCTGTGATCCTCCAGAGTCATTTGATTCATTGTTAATGTAAAATAGATTGGCAAATGGAGCTGAAAGATGATGGAGTCCTCATTCCCAAAATGTTTTGATGTATCTCGGAGTATACACACCAACTAGCCAGTACATGTACGAACAAATCATCATCGCCATCAAGTGAACTGACTATACTAAATCACCATTGTGACTGACCAAATCAGTAGCTATTAGCCGTGGAGCTCTCATTGGTGACTGAGAGTGCTGTTGTCAGCTCAGCTTTGATTCACAGTAAAACGTCCTCTTTAAAAGCTTACGAAACACAAAAACAGTCATAATGTCATAACTGTTGTAAATAACAGGGTGCTAAGCTTTTAACCTTAAAGCAACTCTAGAGAACCTTTTGTCCTTTTGTTTCCAAAATCATTTCAGTGGTTCATCAACTTGTGACAGGGTGAAGGGCACGTCTCTATTCACTTTGCGGTTCTCTACCGGCTATAACCGCACTATGCAAATTTGCCAGATCGGGTAGCGGACCTATAGTTCCAATGAGACATAATGGGACAATTCTGCTTCCAACCTGTAGGAGGACCGGAGCGGGAAAAGTTTCCTAGTGTTGCTTTAAGTGCAGTGCTTGTAAATGGCGAGTTTAGTGCTGTACTGGACATAATAGCGTGAACTACCAACAAGCTGAACTGAGGACTGTCAGAATCAGCGCTTATTGCATCCAAATGATCAGTGATGCATTTACTACTGAAGTACCCACCAAAGTACATTTTAAAAACTACATTGTCAGTAAATAAGAGTTTATCAACTGAACTGACCGATAGCAAACCAGTTACTTTTTTCCACCTCTAGTATCACTAATCGTCAACTTCTGGGTATGTATAGTGAAGCCCATGCTGAAGTGCCTGAAACCTGCATTCTATCTCATTTCCACCAGGGGGCGACTCCACTGGCTTCAAAAAGAAGACTGACTGTATAGAAGTCTATGAGAAAATAACCCTACATTTCACTTGATTTATTACCTCATGACACATTTTGATAATGAGTTTATGGTCTCAATAGCTAGTTTTAAGTTTTTTTTAAAAACAAATAGTAAATGATGGTCATGTGACAATGGCTGGGAAGATTTTTTCACTCAAAATAATGTGCCATACACATACAATAAACTCTCCTCAAACTTCATTACATAATAGGAAACAGAACATAAATGAAGTGCAATACACGCAACAAGTGCTCTACAGTGAGTTCAGTATGTTTCTACTTCTAAACTAAAGTGACAGTACTCTGATGCAATGGAAATCAAATTTGTCAGATTGATAGCACTCTAGCCTAATGGATTGGGGAGGCACACAAACTCACAGATCACAAAAATGGGTTAAGACAAGCAGAGGCACATATTATAGACTACTACTGCTTTGTTATGACCAGCAGGAATCTCAGAATTCCCACTTGATCCGCCAGAGATGACACCTGATATCTGTGGTGCAGCTTGTGCTTTTTTCCATCGTGTTTATAAGCTGGTGCCCTCGGGAGTTATCCAAGAAGGCTGTGCACGCTGAGTGCACGGTCCGCTGTTTAAACAAGCTCACAGGATGTGATGTCACCCACCGCAGGACGAGGTGGAAATGATTGCCGACCCCTGCCTGCCTGCCTGTATAAATGAATCTGATTATGCTTGGTGAAAACTCAGCCAGAGTTAATTACATACAGTTCTTTTTTTTAGGCTGGTGTTGTTTTCTCTGCATTCCTTTTTTTATTTTTTTTATCAATCATTACATCCCC
>NC_045752.1:21017369-21019108 GCF_008692095.1 Etheostoma spectabile
CCCTTGCTGTGTCAACACAACAATTTAATTCCACCCAGCTGATCCTTGTTTTTGGTGTATAATAAATTATTTTCCTTTGAAAGTTCGAAACCGGGTGAGAAAAGCACAACAGTGTGGCTTATTCACAGGGTGCAAATCAAATACTAATTTGCTGTGTGAATTCAGCCTCAGTGGGATGTGTCTTGCCTCTAAAAAACCCAACTAATGCACAGACTTCTGTTGGTGACAGCAGGAGAGGCAGCAGCAGCAAACCCACGTAACAGCTCTCGTTTACGAGCTGTTATATCTTACCGTTTGGCTGAAACTGTGACAATTTAAAGACAGGGAGCCTGAGCAGTAAATATGGCTGATGCTCGGGTAAAAGTCAGAGGTTTCTCGCTTTAATAAGATTTGTTCCTGCGGATTTGTGGCTCTTACAATTCCTCCTCACAGGTTTGTCTCTCGTCCGTTTGATCACCTAACACGAGATTACGTTACGGCTCGGGATTAGCTTCGGAGGGAGCGGCCTGGCATCCTAGGTGTGTCTTTCTACACCATAAGAGGCTTATGGGAGAAATATGTGCAGGGTAATAGCCTTATATTTCTCAGCCGTTTTTTTATTTTTTTTAAGAGAGCATCTGATTTCTTTTCCGCCTCCCTCCCCTAAAAGTTTGTCACATAGACGCTGATTTGTCATAGACACTGCAAATCCAGTTTTACTGTGTAATACGTCTGAACATGGCGATAAAGCTTTGGCTTTAAGTCGGCCTACACCACAGGAGATGAGGCTTTGCAACAACGCAGGGCTGTCAAATGGGTAGTTGGGAGTATTTTCATGCAAGCTGAGCAGAGTAAGAAGCTACAGTTCGGAGATCTCTTGCAGAGAAAATGTTCACACTCGGGTCACGCAACTGCCAAAGACTTTGTGCATCTAAATACATAGCAGGCAATTTTGCTTGTGCTTAAAGAAAAGACAAACAACGTGAACAAAAGCACATGGATTCTCACTTGAACGGAGTGTGTGGCCACCTTAACATTATGTGTGATTGTTCTTGTTGGCGGGTTGGAAACCGTAAGGTTTGTAGCTCGCACTCAGCGAGGGAAGTGATGACTCGGCTTGAAATAACATTCTGCGTAGGACTGTAACATGCATTTTCCCAGCAACCACATCTGTATCAGCAAACAATCAGGCGTTATGGGACTTGTAGCCTACAAAACAATGCTCTTTATGAAACCATATATCATATATTTTCAGATATAATATAAAGGATTTGCATTAATACATACATACATACATACATACATACAACAATGAGTGGCAGGCAAAAAAATGTAATGGTCCCATAAAAATGTTACTTTATTAGTTTTTTTTTTTTTTTTAACAATAATGAGTTCCCTCACCCTGTCTACGGTCCCCCAGTGGCTAGAAATGGTGATAGGTGTAAACTGAGCCCTGGGTATCCTGCTCCGCCTTTGAGAAAATGAAAGCTCAGATGGGCGGATCTGGCATCTTGCCCCTTGTGAGGTCATAAGGGGCAAGGTTACTTCCCCTTTTTCTGCTTTGCCGGCCCAGAGAATTTGGCCCACCCATGAGAGAGAGACATCATGGCTTTCCAAATGAACAAAGTGGCAGGTGGTCTAGACCACACCCCCAGCCTCCACCTTCACCTTTTTTGGCCAGATGCCCGTTACGTTCCTCTTCCTTTGAGTTAGCGTTCTAACCTCCGGTGGATTTCTGAGGACTATGGTTACCTGCTCCT
>NC_045752.1:21019118-21038614 GCF_008692095.1 Etheostoma spectabile
CAGGGTAAATCCAGACAGCTAGCTAGACGATCTGTCCAATCTGAGTTTTCTATTTTAGACTAAAACAACCTTTGAGCGTACAAATGTTCCACCAAAACAAGTTCCTTCCCGAGGCTATTTTGCAGAGGCACCGTGGCTCCATCGGGCACCTAACTTGTGATTGGGTTAAAGAAATGTCAATAAACCAGATGACAGAAAGTCTTTCCTCCGCTCCCAATCTACAAAAGTCAGACTAATGAGCAACAGGGCACTCACTGCCAGCAGTGTGTTCGGAAAGTAATAACCGCTCCGCTCTGCTGTTGTTGAAGCTGCCTGTGAAAATCCTAGTTGTATACAGTATACGTAAAGCACAGTGAGACAACATGTTGTTGTTTATTCAAAGTGTGTGTTGACCGGGAACGACCTCTAGCTCACCCAGTAAAAGGGCGCGCCCCATGTCGCCTCAGGCCTTTGCGGCAGCCCGGGTTTAAATCTGACGTCTGAAATAAAAGGGAAAAAGCCCCCCAAAAAATAATCTTTAAAAAAAGAAAAGTGTGCATTGACTTGTGAAGACTGCCCAACTGTCATTTCCAACCAATCACATAATTGGTCCCCCTCCCCCCTACCCCCCAGGCTGTTAGTTACTCTGGTTGTGTGCAATTAAGGTTGACATTGACTTTAGTCTACCCTGATCAAACCCACCTGGCAACGTGGGTCATGAAGCCGAGTTGCCGGAGGGGGGTTAGTTACCCCATTAAAACACACAGTTGACCTGATTGATATAATAGATTTGTTGTCGAGATGTACTGTAGATGGTTCCTAAAAAAAACAACAACAATTTTTGAAACAAGTGTAATGTTACACTGTGCAGAAAGTTTTCAGGAGAAGGATTTATTGTAATTATAGCATACATTGATGCAAAAATGGCACACATTGTTGTGTAAAAATGCAGTACCTCCAGACCCCGTGGTTATGTGTGACCCCCCCCCCCATGTTAAAACAAAGTCGACGCCCTTGCTCTCCCTCATCTACTATTTTTTTTTTTTTTCCAATCTCCATCTTCCTTCTTCTTGTCATTCAACTCACACACACACACACACACACACACACCCCCTGCGCCTCCCCCCTCGCTTCTTTTGCGCCATCGTTCTTCTATCCAGCCTCCCTCCATCTCCACAGCCGGCCAGTGAGCTTGCCTCGTCAGCAGAATCAACAATGGAGGGGACATTTTGCAGTGAGTCCCATGCATTGCTAATCAGCCTCTCATTCAGCGCGGATGGGATTAGGCAGCAGGTACACGGAGCCCCGCATTGTGGCAGCGTAAATCAAGGTCCCCATCTAAAAAGACGCAAATTACCGGCAAAGCAGCCTGTTTGGTGAACCCAGACAGCGTGGTTATACTATAGCACTAATGCCTCCTGTACTCCCAGGCAAATTTGCTCAGGAAAAGCACTGAAAGAGCACACGGGCACACACCGGGGTTCTGCACTTTGCAGTCGATGTTTCGTCAATAGAAGCTCATAGCGGCGGACATTTATGAGCCTGTGAAATATATGATGGCCTCTGTCTCCGCTCTCAAAGGCCTGTTGTGGGGGAAGCAGTTATAAATAGGCCACATACACAGTGCTAGTGTCACAGCAGGTTTATAAGCAGCCCAGGATGCCAGTGGGCTTTTGTTCCTGTTGCTTTCCTTCATGTACGCTCGCCATCGTGACATTTATTCTACACGGTCGAAAACAATGGAGTGAATACCCCCGCCGCCCTTGCCGTGCACCGCCACCACCTCAGGTCACGCTTCTATCCTCGGTCTAACTCAAATGTCAGCGACGCTCGGTCTCTTTCTGTCTGCCTTTGGCAGGCTTTGCTGACTGGGATTTCTTTCCCACCCTGACACTGTCGCACTGAGGCAATGAAGCAGATTCCTCTCATCTCTTGATGTTAGGCCAACATTTACTTAAAGTGCCTATATTATGAAAAAAATGACTTTTTGTGGGATTTGGGGTGTTATTTTGTGTCTCTGGTGCTTCCACACATGCATAGAGACTTATAAAAAACTATCCATGCTGTTTTGAGTGAGATACAGGTTTCTGAATGTCGTTTGCCTTCAGTATCCGGGTGAGCTGCTTTCTACGTCACCAACCGAGACGAGGTGGCTAACCGTAGCTTAGCTAGCGCTAGCATGCTAGCTCGTTCTCAATGGCAACACACACTAGCGCACTATAATCTCCAAAAGAACTACTCACATGTCCCTGTTCTGCCGGTATTCTACAAGTGGCCCTCATTTAGAAGAAGTCTCCCAGCTAATCCTGCCTCCCAACAAGTGAGATGCCTCACTCTGTAGCTAAAAAAGAGACCCAAACACACAGGGTGAAAACAGGATCTGGATCAATGTGCAGTACAACAAAAATATGGTGTTTTTTGAAAATGTTACCATGTAAACCTACTCTGGTACAACCTCAAAATACAAAGATGAACCTGAAAATGAGCATAATATGGGCGCTTTAATGTCTGATGAATCCAGGTATGATCTTATATAAGAATGGACCCCTCCTGTGTCAGTTGAAAGATCCCATATTTTTAAAAGTGAGATACCATGTTATAGGTGACTATCTGAAAGTCAATTATTAGCCGTCAACAGGCAGAGTAGGGGAATAACTAACTTGCCAGGCGCTTACTGATGATGATCACGGATCCAGCTGCGTTTTGTAGTACTTATTTGCATGAAAACATACCAGGTTATGCATCCAATACACTTGTTTCACTGGCATACTGTGGTGAGTTGGCCAGAGTGGCTAGAATGGTGGTAGATAGGCAGACTCAAACATTGCACATTTCCAGAGCTGATTAGTTTATTTCCATGGTCTGCAGTCCACGGATAATCAACCAATTAAATTTAAAGACAATTGCACATTAAACTAATGGTAACAATAACAGCCACGTGTTCCTGGCAGCACAGCCTCACATCCCTCCCTTTTTCCTCAAAGAGCACAAATCCCACCATTTATATAGGGTTGTCAATTACCACCCCACTGCTTCAGTCCATCCCCTCCTTAAGCAGGTTGATCTACTCCATAACCTTAATACCTAGCCATCTCTTAACCTATGGAACTTAGTTACCAGTTCCCTCCTATCCTACTGAATACAAAACAGGTCAGGATTATTCATATCTTTTTTATACAATAACTAAAAACAACCAAAATAAACATTCCTATACAAAAGAAAACCCTCTACTTGGTTTGGCCCGGTGATGTCATCCATGACCACCCTATTCCTATAAAACAGGAAATACTTAGGCTGGCCCCTCCCCAAACAATTGTGTTGCATAGTAGAACTGAACAAAGGAACAATCTTCCTTACAATCTTACAATCTAATAAAATAGAACTGAAACTAACATGACTGTGTGTTTACTTTATTAATGACCTGCATGGGACAAGTGGTGAGCAAACCCACTTTGTCACACATACAAAATTATTTCAAAAAGCCATGATAAAACGGCATTAAACATTGTTGGAAAAGTGTGAAAACGGAGATCAGCAAAAATGAGACTTCCCTCTTCACCTCCTCTTGCATTCACTTAGCCCCGCCCACAACATTTGAGGTCGGGAACTCCGGTCTGGACTTGATCCGTTGTGGATAGGGATGAGCGAGTACAGCATTATCTGTATCTGTTTACCACATAAATTATCTGTATCCGTATCTGTACTCGGACTGGGCGGGGCCTAACCTGGAAGTGGTCAGATTTAACCCGGAAGTGGGTTCTCTTGAAATGGGCAGGGTTTTAACCAATATGTTTTTAAGCATGCAATTGATATGGGTTGATCAGAAATTGTTATATTTATTGCTGATTAGAAAACTATATACATGACAGCATCGAGCTTCAGATCAATGGTGTTGTCATGGTAACAAACGAACTATAAACAGAACAAGTTTTGCAACAATGAATACAACACATGCGGTTGCAATTATGAAGTAAAAAGTAATGAACAAGAGTTTTCATACTCAATATAACTTTCTTTTTTTAACTTTAAATTTTTGTTATGATCAGTTTCATTTTTGTTTTTGTTTCTTTTTATTTCCACACTAGGTAGTGTGTGTGTGTGTGTGGTGTGTGTAAGAGAGAGAGAGAAAGAGAGAGGGGGCGGGGGGGGGGGGGGAGATGCTGTTTCTCAGATCTGCACTGACTTTAATGAAGCCAGCTGACGGCTTAAAAAATATATATATCTCCGATGGCAAACGCAACGCGAGTCACATTTAACCCTAGCAGCATGTCTGAAACCCACGTTCACCAGAAATCTACGGTTCTATGTAAGGACTAAAACCCACATCACCAGAAATCTACTGGTTACTATGTAAGGACTACAAAACCACGTTCACCAGAAAATCTACTGGTTACTAGTAAGGACTACAAACCCAGTTCACCGAAATCTGGTTACTATGTAAAGACTACAAACCCACGTTCACCAGAAATCTACTGGTTACTATGTAAGGACTACAAACCCCCGTTCACCAGAAAATCACTGGTTACTATGTAAGGACATACAAAACCCCACGTTCACCAGAAATCTACTGGTTACTATGTAAGGACTACAACCCCACGTCACCAGAAATCTACTGGTACTATGTAAGGACTACAAACCCCACGTTCCCAGAAATCTACTGGTTACCATGTAAGGACTACAAACCCACGTTCACCAGAAATCTACTGGTTACCATGTAAGGACTACAAACCGAAGTTAAAAACAAACCTGAAGCTGGAAGAAACCCTAAACGTTAACGGAACCGATCCGAGACCGACTGACACTGAAGGAGAGAGAGAGAGAGAGAGAGAGAGAGAGCGCTGTTCTCCGTGTTCTGTGTGTTTTTGATTGAGCAGAGCATGTGTGTGTAAAGGGGGGACGCTGTGACTATCACAGAACGCTTCGCCGTCAGCTGTGAGTTTTATTCAATCCGAGTACAGATATTGACTCGCATTACTCGTATAAAACTTGTCCTGTGCTTTATCCGTACCGGATACTCGTTTCAGCCGAGTACTCGGCTCATCCCTAGTTGTGGAGCAACTATCCTCCAACAAAAGCTGTTAGGACCAATGAAATTGTCTGGGTGGGCTTTATACAATGATGGACATATGATAGACAGACCCGCGGGACTGCGCCTGCCCATGTCGCCCTGCACTGTGCATGCTCACATGGCGGTTCTCCCGAGGTCCTGTAGCTGTAATAATGGATATAGCTAATGGCTGTTATTCACCATGTGTTCTATTCATACATCCATGGTATTATCTCATGACACATCCGAGGGATGTATGGATGCTGTAAAGCCTGTAATGTGGATGTATTGTCATTAGCATTTTCCAAACCGCCGGGGCTATCGGCTAGTAGCTAACATCAGCTGCAGTTGAGTTCTGTTGACAACTATCCGTTGCTCTGATTGGTTGTAGGTTTATCCAATGGAGTGAAGAAGCAGTTTTTGGTTGAGACACACCCTATAATCACAGACCAATGGTGCAGTATCAGACTCATATTCTGACTAGAATCCGTCAAGCTACCCCTCAATGGTCTCTCAGGGTTAAATAAGGGTTGAATGATTGAAAATATATAATACTAAATAAATAATAATATTTAGTATACTCTTTATTGATTTCCTACAGGGAAATTAAAATTTACACTCTGATGTTATTACATACTATACACAGGCCTGAAATACACACACATGCTCAGGTCCTATACATGCCCTAATGGAGAGATGTCAGAGTGAGTGGGCTGCGACTGCTGAACAGGCGCCCTGAGCGGTTCAGGGGGGTTTGTTGCCTTGCTCAAGAGCAATGCCCGGGAGGTGAACTGGCACGTCTCCAGCTACCAGTCCACACTCCCTACTATGGTCCGTACAGGGACTTGACGTATGCACCAAAGGTTCAAATCTGACAATGCAGCAATTTCCTGCATGTCTTTCCCCTCTCTCCCCTCCCTTTCATGTCTATGCTGTCTTGATGATTAAAGGCAGAAATGCCAAAAAAAAGTGTCTTAAAAAAAAAAAAAGGTAATCACCAAATTCCAAGTAACTGTTACATACTGGCACTAAACACTTTTCTGATTCTGATTCTAAAAGTGCCTCTGGAGTGCTCTTACAGTCAATACCCGGTGCGGAGACGCTGGAGCATTTATTCACACCTGTACAGTTTTGCATGCACTTTTTTTTTTCTCATTTTAATTTTTTGGGTAAATGAGTCATTGTAGAGGTAATAGAAGTGCTCCAGTGTCAGAACAGAATGTACCCTCTGGATGCAACTTGCATAAAAAGAACAATATGTTACATTAGCAAACCATCTGACATAACCAGTTGTAATCAGCTGAACTCCAACACATGTTTTACACGCAGCTAAAATCATTGAATTTAGACATTTTCTATTTTTCTATTGTATGCAGTTCTTCATGAGTAACATGCTTGTAAAGAATTGCCTTCTTATCAGAGGAGAATTACATGCCTTGACATGTGATGGCTGTGAATCATAGCTACATGTCTAATGTTTATAAGTGATGTCATATACTGTATGACCCGAATCACAGTGTTTAAACAAGGTACGATCTGATTACAGAAACTCACATGTACACAGAGGAGCTTGGTGCGTGGCATGTGTGTCTCTGGAGGAGAAAGAGCGAGCTTTGACTCAAACAGAAGAACATGAGAGCGAGAAGTTCAGACGTAGAATCATAAAAACAAGCGCTGCAAAAGATCAAAGGCTTTAGTAGTGTTGTGCAAATTATGCAGTGTTCACTGTATATTAAATATATACAATATATACTGTATACAGATACAGGGTGTGATTTGCCGGGGGGATGCGTGGGATTTCCCTCTTCTGGTCTATATCCCCCCCTTCAAAGTGAGCAATGCTACTTCAACAGTAGACCATATATTATATACATAAATTAGAAGTATTTTAAACTAAGTAAAGATCTGTAACATGAACACATAGTGCCATACAAGGGTAAAATCAGAGCAGCAGTTGCTACCAGCGGCAGCTGTTTAGTCGGCAATAGGTGAGTTTAGCCAGAAAAAGTGAGGTTCAGGCAGCGATGAAAGGTTTTTACATATATATATATATATATATATATATATATATATATATATATACACAGTATATAAATAATATTCTGAATAAATAGCAGTTACAGAAATACTCCTTCTTTTTTGTGTTCTCTAAATTGAATTGTAGTTTAGGTCTGTACTGCCCCTGGTGTGGAGCATGGTGTATTCGGTCTGATACAGAACAATAACAAATCCTAATAATTGGAGTGAAAACCTTTATGAAAATTGTCTTTCATGTTTTCACTTTACACTACAGGAATTTTTTTGACAGTGATAAATCATACAGTTTCACTAACATGCTTCACATATTCCAACAATGAATGGCACAATTGTCACGGACACGGACAGAGGTATTATAATGTCTATATTGGGATTTCCTAGATATTAAAGGAGAACTACGGCCATTTTTTTACCTGAATCTTGATCGCTAATAATCTATGAGTACTGTTGATATATACAACAACCAAAAAAATCAGTGCTAGCAAACTGGAGTTGCTGCAGCTAATGGCCAGAGCTCCCAGATAGCTACAAAGGCAGTTGTGGGGTCATATTTTATAGAGTGCCTTTGTGCCTCTTAGCAGACACAAAATGCAAATTAAAATTTCTGTGCAACATGAACAGGAATCTTAAGTGACAACAACATGCGTTTTTAAGTCAGACTTTGTGAAGAAACTCTTTAAATTCAAAGTTTGTCATTTTGACCGTTTTGAAATTCATATAATATGTAATAACTTTGCTGGATTAAAAAAAAACAATCCTGCTGGAACCTGACTTTTCCTAAAAGAGTCTATATTTTCATTTAAAATAGTTTTTATATACATTAAACAAAAGGCAAAGAAAATAACTTTTACCTGTTTCGGCCATACATGGTCATATTCAGATTTTCGCGGTATTGTTTTAAATCTTTCGCACTGTTGAAGATGTATATTGGTTGCTTAGTAACTATGAGCGTCTCTGTCAGAGTAACGTCATAAGCGGTCTTGAGTAACAAGTGTGGGCATGACCGATGGGCCGAAGGCAAAGCCAGAGTAGGTAACGTAGGCTACCACAATGAATACGGCGTGGATGGACTCCGTTCTGAATCAGAAGGCAGCGCCGGGTGCTCGCTCTGTGGAAGGAGCGGTACACGGAGCTAGATGGCCGGTGGCTGCCTTTGTGTTCATACAACTTTGTACATCCTCAAACTGGCTGGAATCATTGCACACATCCTCTCCAAGGAGTGCACCAGCAGTGAAATTGTCCGGAGGAAGTTCTGCAGCAACCGCCAGAGGAGCTAAAAGCGGAGCTTATGGCGGCGCTGCGCACCACAGCAGACACCACGGAGGCAGTGCTATGTTGGGTTAGGTTATAAATGTGTAAAAACAATACTTTTAGGTGTTATTTGCCTGTTATGAGTTATGCTGAATGGGTTTTCCTACCATATTTTTCAGATATGAATGTAGCCTATGAAATAATTATGTTTTACTATGACATGATAGGAATTATGGAAACACCTGGGGTACTCAAGTGTATAATTAAATTTGTTAAATATTACATTTTGGTGTTATTTCGTTTTTCTAAAGATATCCTAACACAATACATTATAAAGTATTAATATTGTGAGCAAACTACATAGACTTACATTCATTTCCTGGAGACCTACCCTAACCTTAACCTTAACCACTGACAAACAACTGGACAAGCTGTCCCCAATTAACCGGATTTTAGTCTAAAATATGTCTCAGAGGGTAGCATAAGTCAAGAACACACACACGCATGTTCACACACACACACACACACACACACACACGCACAGTATCATTTTCAGCTTTTCACAGTTTATGTATTTCAGCCACCGTGATGGGTTGAAAAAGCTCGGCAGCGGTCATTTTCAAGATGTCTCAGTGCTTTCCAAATACGGCTTTCCATTGTTGCGTTGAGGGACCACAGATCCCCCCCAAAAAAACTAGGTCACTATTTCCTCGACGCTTCCGTTCTGCACGTTGCTTCAACACCGGAAATATCATCCTCCCACGAAAGCTCGAGTCGTCCCTGTGTACAATATGACTAAAGCATCCCAGATCAAGTGAAGGATGACAAAAGACAGGGAAGAAAAGGGAGAATGTTTCTCTCCAACATACCAAGGGAGTTGCTTTGTTTACCTGTGTGGGCTTTACAACACCATGGTAGGTAAGGCGTAGAAACAACACAGGGGCCCAACAAAGCACACTGGAGCGCTGTGCTTTATTCTCGACTAGCAGCATCCTCCTCGCCGCCTTTTGAAATCTGTAATTAATGCGTGCAGAGTTTGTTTATACATAGGTTTATTTATCTGCTTTTCTGCCTCGTGCATTGGTTTTTTATTCCCCCTTAGTTCTCTGGAGGTTTAAATAATTGAAGTGATTTGTATTCTCTTAAAAGGCGGTAAAGGAAGGGCCCCGGGGGACCGGCTGAGATTGAAAATACACAGGGCCCAAAGTTTATCTCCATCCGCCTCCTTAAACACCCCTTTACTGTTTAAATATCTCTTATGAGATTTTAATATGGAGGCAAACAGAGAGGAGAGAGTAAAGAATTGTAACTGACATGTTTTTTCAAGAGCCCAGATGATAAAAAGGAATAATAAACATTTGTTTTAAAAATAAATATACACTTTTTTCCCTTGAACCCTAAATATAGACACGGCCTTTTTTGATGTAGTAAGCTGTATACCTGCAAGCCTCTGCCTGTACAGTAAAAAATGTTGGCAGAGACGGTATTATTCAAATGATGCTCAGAGCCTCTGCAGCGTTTTGAAAGGTTAAACAGCACTTTAAACGTGGGCTGTCCAAATGTTAAAAGCACAAAAAATATTGCCGGCTGCATGAAAAGGCACAACAACAGACGAGTGCCCACACCAAACGGGAGTTAATACAATGACGGTCACCCGAATGTGTTACAGCCTCTGGCAAAAGTAATCCCATTACAACCTCCTGTTAATGAGAGACATTTTAGTGGAGAAGTCAGACATGCGTGGAGTACAGAGCATTTTTTTATACAGCTTTAAAGAAACTCTATTATGCTTTGGGCTTTTCCACATCCTTCAGTGGTCTATATAGTTTTTGTGTGTGTTTAAAAGGCCTTTAGAGTAAAACAAAACACATTTCATGCCTAAGGCAACTCCCCCCCCCTCCCCAAAAGAAAGCCCTTCTGCCCGAAACTCCTCATCTGCATTTGTCTTTGCCTGCTTCATTTGGTGACACCAATTGATAAGAAGTGTTGAAATGAATCGTCGCATCGATTTTGCATGGATGCAGTGAGAGACCATAATCTATTATTGCCTACTCGTTTTGCTATTGCTTCTTTCTTTCTTTTCGGCCTTTTGTCTGTTGTGTACAGACTCCGCTACATTCAGTCTTTTTTAAGAGGCAGATACAACAAAAAAGGGGAGTTTGTATATATCTGACTGCTTGAATTTGTTGCTAAAAGCATGGCAGCATTTAATAATACTGAGGGGGTGAAGCATTGTGATGAATCGTGATATGAAATCGGATTCACACCCTTACAATTGAGTATGTAGTGGCACGTTATGGTTGTTCTGTCGGTTTTAGGGATTCAAACTGTAGGCTCTAGATCTGGACGCAGCACCATGCATGCAGGAAGGACTGGAACATGGATCAGTCGTCTAACAAGCTCATGAGGGAGGTTCATAAGAAATACTTTTTTTTTATAAGTAAACTAGTCTATATCCATGATGATCCCCTTCAAGGATTGCGCCTTTCTGCTGGAAATTCTGCCAGATACATGTCTTTTCACCAATTTGCGTTGCCTTTCGCTTTCTTTGTGTTCTAAACTCCGATGGATTCATGAGGACTATGGTTAACTGCCCCTCAAATCTCTGCAGGGTAAATCCACACAGACAATCTGAGTTTTCTGTTGCACAACTAAAATAACTGTTGAACGTACACATGTTCCACCAAAACAAGTTCCTTCCTGAGGCTATTTTGCAGAGGCACCGTGACTTTGGCGCCGCCCAAGATGATTGTGATTGGTTTAAAGAAATACTAATAATCCAGAGCATGTTTTTGCTTCCATCCCAGAATGCTGTGTGGACCTTCCGCCACAGCGCTGCAGAGGAATGTCTGGCAATTTGAGAATATAAGTGTTGTGGGTAGATGTAGTCAGCAGCCGTAGTAAGGTGAATACCAAAATGAAGGAGTCAGGAACGTGGAATAGTTTGACGATGGGAAGTGTTTATTCATCCCAAAAGCAAGGCCTCGCGGCAAAATACAAAATATCAAAAAGACTAATAAAAAATCAAAGACTTTCGAAATAGAAAAGAAATAAACTTAAGTGTCACAAAAGTAACATAACAAACTGTAGACAAAATACAGCTGCATCTAAATAAGACGGGCTCACTTCAGACTACGTCTTACATCCTGGAGCACTCTCGAGTGACTGAAATCACACCATTAAATAGCCTACCCCGGAAATGGATCAAACCAAGTATTCACGTTCTGCAGGGTGGCTGCGGGAACTATCTAAACGGCTTTAAACACAGCCAAGATATTCATCTACGTTTTAGACTTCAAGAATATAAGGGCACAAAACCCTCTTAACCCCACTACAGTTTTACAGAGGATTACAAGATTATATTGCATTCTTAATTCTGGGCGCTTCCGGCTAACCCCGGAAGTCCGCCCCCTTAAAAGCCTTTAAAAGGGTCACTGGTTCAAGTCCACATACGGACCAAAGTATGGTGGTGGACTGGTTGCTGGAGAGGTGCCAGTTCACCTCCTAGGCACTGCCAAGGTGCTCTTGAGCAAGGCACCGAACCCCCTAACTGCTCGGGGCGCCTTTTCATGGGCACCCCCCCCCCCCCCCCACTCTGACATCTCTCAATTAGTGCATGTATAAGTACTGAGCATGTGTGTGTAATTCAGGCCTGTGTATAATGTGTGTAATAACAACAAAGTGAAAACATTATAATTTCCTCTTGTGGAATTAATAAAGTATACATTATTATTATATTATTATTAGAAAATGGTGCTGCGGCTCCTTTAAGAGAGCTCAGGGTGTGTGTGTGTGTGTGTGTGTGTGTTTGTGTGTGTGGTGAGTGGGCAGAAGAGAGATAGAAGAAGAGACGTGTTGTGTAGATGTGAGTTTTGTTTAGTGTGTGTGGTGCCAGACTGAAAGCCAAGTTCATTCCTTTGCTCACCAGGTAGGAGAGGGACACATTTTATTCATTTGATAACATCAGCCCTGGAGGTAACCCTGGTATTCTGATCACCACAGTCGGAAACCAAGCAAGCAGTAAAGGTTAACACATTGAACATTTTAAATTAAACAGCTTATTAATGTGCGTGTTGCCTCGTGTGCGCTGATGCGCTCATCTGTTGACATTTCCAAATGCTCCAAATGCCTTCCTACAGTTACTTAATAAAATAGGACTTTCCACATAAAAACATAGCCTACATGTGTCATTAGTACAACAATAAAAATGAGATTGCAACAGTGTTAGGCTCTAGAAGCAACATGTTTTACTATGAAACTTACAACATGTAAAATAATGTTTTTACAAGATATAATATAAAGCATTGATACCTACATACATATAGTAGGCATGTCATTGTGAGAGCGCTATCTAGTGGGCTCAGAAAATAAATAAAATGCTTCACACACACGAGGCTTCCTTTGGCCATTACAGGGTTAAAGAGATGCATGTTGTAAGATATGCATTTTATGATGAATGTATTTTGAATTTCAATAAAAGCCATTTTCCGACAGAAAACCTTCAAAGTAGTCCCGGATTTCAGACTAAATTGCCATTTCATGTCACCTTATTATTAATTGTGACATTGTGCCAATTTCTATTAAGGTGATTATTTTTCAGAACCAATCACTTGGCAACCAATTAGACGTCTTTGTGGATGTTGCAGAAGAAATCGCTCCGAGCAGTTATCAGAAAATGTTCCAATGTCTATTTGAGAGTTGTCCTTTTTCTAAAACAATTTATAGCTGCGTCTCATCTACATTGTTTTGGCTCAGGCACTGAACAACCATGCCCCCATTCATAAGCCGATTCAAAGTTCTGTGTTAAAGGGTTCCCACATTATAAATACAAGGCTGGACTGGACTTCCTGTCCCTTTGTCTCTGAACGTTTCACCTTGGTTGCAATATGTAGATGTTGCCGTGTGTCTTTTGATGACCCTTCATTGTAAGTAGTCTCTTTATATTAACTGAAATTACAATGGAAATGAAGGTGAAAGAGTTTGTCAGTCTAATCTTTATGCAGATTTTTTTACGATATATGATTTTTGATATGATTTTGAAACCAGGGCAATTATCATACATGCAAGATAGAACTTGAAATCGTTCTATGGAAAATAAAATGGACTTTTATTGGTAACCTCTGTTTCCTGGTGGTTTGTGGCTCCAGTTAGAACGCTATATCCATAACAACGTGGAGAAAGAAGAACTATGATTGATCCAGACATGTAATCAATCCCCCCCCCTCTAATTGTTTGTACTTTATCGGAACCATTATCAGAGTCCTCCAAAAGCTGATGGGAAGAACCATATTCTGACTCGCACTGGCGTGCCCTAGAACTCCTCCTTTTTCATGTTAGTGTTCGTGTCAACCAGCAACAGTGAACACAACAGCTGTGTGCGTGTGTTTTGCATTCTCCAGGCGCCGTGCACACATCTCTCATCCACAAGTAAATTACTCGCATGTATACACAAAGAAAACCTAGTTTGTTTCAATCGCAACATCATGGATGAACATAATTCTCAAAATCCCTTCACTAGGGGAAACAACAACCTTCGAGTTAGCAAATACCTGCTGAAAATGGCAAGTTTTAAAAATGTGAAAATGTGGATGGTGCAACAAGGCAGGCCTGCTTGGTTCATTCGGAGAACGATTGGAAAGATTTACAAAGATTATGTTTTAGGCATTTCCTGCTAACTGGGACGTTTTGGGGCCGATGGTAGGATTGCTGTGGACAAAGTACACATTGAAATAGCTGACATTACTTTTTTGTGTGTTTTTCACAGTTAAAAACAACACTATATTTAATCTTTATGCTGCGTTTTCTTTTGTGCGGTGCAAATGTTAAACCAAAAGAAGTTCCTTCCCGGGTTCATTTTGCTGCTCCTAATCTAACGGTTCATTTCCAGGATCGCTCCGCCGGATGTCCCTCTTTGTCGGCCGGATGTCCATTTTAAAATATTTTTTTTCTTTTACATTACAGTTGGCTGGCATCAACTTCATGCAAATTAGGAGCGGCCAACTCAACACCCCGCTTCTCCAAAGTCCCCATGATGCTGTCATCATGCATTGCAAGGCTGCTCCCATAGAAATGAATGGGAAGCGTTGAAATGACAATGTATACACTCCATTACAAAGGCTTTCCACGATATTTTAAACCTGGCTGTTCCCATCCAGCCACAAAAGCTTTACTGTTGTTCTGTCTATTGTATCTCCTAAGTTGTTGAGCGTCCGTTTCCTCCTCACAGTACTGTTTTGTATTGCTGAGGTAGGTTGGGTGGAAGATGCTGCTATGCTGTTTTATCGTTTCCTTTGAACACTTTGTTGTTTGTGTTGTGACTCCAATATTTATTTATTTCAATGTTAATAGGATGGCATTAACTAGATGTATTGGGCTGTGTTTGTGGTTAAATATAACTTTTAATGATGCTTTGAGTAACTCTTTCTTTTCACACCACTTTGGTGCCGTAGTGTGCAATTTAAATAACAGAGGCTCTACGGTCCATTTTGAGTGTGTAAATTTTGTTATTTAATGCTGAGGAGCAGAAGTGCAGATAGAAGAGAACAATAGACCAGAGGCCCATTTCATATCATATTGTCTTCTACAGGTGTGTGTATCTCTTTGTTAGACCTTATATCATTTTCATCATATGTTCAATCGCCCCAACCCGTACTGTTGCAGTTGGCCGTTAGAAAATATAAAACACTGTTTTGCATGTTTTTCACATTTATTGTTATACTTCAGGTTGTTTTCCCTGTCTATTTTAAATACTCTTGGCTAGTAACGTGCACATTAAGAGTTGAGTAGGATATTATACTGTTATGCCAGTTTTAAGTGTGTATTGTAGAAGATGAATTCACTTACACAGTACTGTCTTGTATTGCTGAGAGCAAATCATTTCTGGAAAAAGTTGTCTCCCTCCATACATTGTCCACATCTGTTACACACAGACACACACACACAAACACACACTAGGGGCTATGTTGATAGGGTTATTTTGCTTGAGGTACCGATGAAAAGAGAGGACGTATGATCAAGGAAGCACAGAGGTTTGACATACTACGAGACAGGATTTGCCAACTCTTTAAGTTAGCCTGGCCTCATTAAAATAAATATAAATATTTTTTTCAAACATTTAATTCTAATGTTAGTCTCAACATGGCCTTGCACGACCACTGATTGATCTAGTTCACAGTTGGTGATCCCGTTCATCTTAAAGGTGTTGGGTGGGGCTGAGGCCAGGACTCTGGGCAGATCAGTCAAGTCCTTCCACACCAACCTGGGAAAACAAATCTTTATGGAGCTGGCTTTGGGCATTTTCATATTGAAACAGGAAAATGATAAACAAAGTGTTGGCACAAAGTTGGAAGAACACTATTCTCTTATCACATATCACTGTATTCTGGAGCATTAAAGTGCTCATATTATGCTAATTTTCAGTGTATTCAGAGGTTGTACCAGAATAGGTTTATATGGTTTAATTTTCAAAAAACACCATATTTTTGTTAGTACTGCACATTGCTTTGGGGTGGACTTTTCCACTTTGTAAACCTATAACCTGCACAAAAAAAGATAAATAACAATAAAGGAAAGGGAAGAAGCCAGAAAACATAATCTGAGCACTAGGATTTTAGCCTGGATGCCAACCAAACTTAGCACCGCCCACAACATTTGAGTTGCATTGTAGACCAACTATGTTCGGACAAGAGCTGTTCGGACCAATCAAGTTGTCAGGGCGTTTTTTTTATACAATGATGGACAGATGATCAACCGTAACGGTCAACCATGTCACCAAAGAGCGCTCGGGTTGAATTGGTTTAAAATAAAGGTGGATGCTCCTGGAGAATTGAGATGTGTAGATTCCTCCATCGGGTCTGTTATGGAAGATATCGGCAGTGTATTCCTTTTTAATATCCTCAACCGGCCGTCTCAGCTCAACTCAGCTGTTCAAGTCACAGAGGCTGGTTTTAGAAGAGACTTCTTGGGGTGGCAGTAGCTCAGTCCATAGGGAGTTGGGTTGGGAACCGGAGGGTCACTGGTTCAAATCCCTGTATGGACCCAAAAAGTTGGGAGCGTGAATTGGTGGCTGGAGAGATGCCAGTTCACCTCCTGGGCACTGCCAGGTGCCCTTGAGCAAGGCACCGTACTCCCCCCCCCCCGACCGCTCAGGGCGCTGGTTCAGCTGGCAGCCCACTCACTCTGACATCTCTCCATGTATAGGTCCTGAGCAAGTGTGTGTATTTCAGGCCTGTGTGTGAGTACTAACAAAAAAAGTGTGTACACAGAGTGTAGTGCAGTAATTTCCCCATTGGGGACTAATAAACAAATTATCTTATCTTCACCTGTTTCAATGGCCAATAGAGAAGTCAGCTAGAAACTATATAAATAAAATTATCAATAATCCATTTTATTACTACATTACAAACAGCTGCACGAAATGGCAGAGTTTTAGATGGAGCCTCAACGACCACCCAAAAGCCCTTCCATGGTGGAGAGAGGAAGAGACTGAAGAGAAGCAGCGCCCAGCGGTGTTAGAACAAAGCAGTGAATCAGAGAAATAAAACGTGTTTTTTCCAATTCATCTCTAGAAATGCCACTTTAGTAAGCATCTCACTATCACCAATGTTATCCATATTCATTTGGCAGCTAAAAACAGGTCTAAAAGTCGGACCTTAGGAGGGAAGTGCATTGCGCAAAGAGTGGTTGCTGTAGAGCAAATTAAGTGTTTGGGTCACATCTTAACAGATCAAATGTCAGATGATGAGGACATGTGTAGGCAGCGTCCCATGTTATATTTACAGGCTAACATGCTTGCCAGGAAGTTCCCCTGGTGTTCTGATACAGTCAAGATAAACCTCTTTAAAGCACATTCTACTGCTTTTTACACTGCCCCCTTGTGGGCCAAGTACAAAAAGGCAAGCCTCAATAAGCTGCGGGTCGCTTGTAATGATTGTTTGAGCATTCTACTAAGGAAGCCTAGGTGGTGTAGTGCAAGTAAATTGTTCTGTCAAGCAGGAGTTATTACATTCTCTACTTTACTGAGGAATCTGATGTATAAATGTATCGGTCGCCTGAACTCTGTCGTTTTACATCTGATTGACCCAAGGTTCAGTGCTTTGCGATACCAGTCACTCTTATGGGATTACTGGTATAGATGTCTTATTTATTTGGTGTCTGTCTTGTGTATCTTTTTCTTTTTGTTGTTGTTTTCATGGACCGTTAGTCTAGTAATAAAGGCTATCTACAGAGACAATGCACTGTCTCGGTTTCGTCCCGTTGGTGTTGAGATCCATTGCTCTGATTGGTTGTAGGCAGAGGAGGGTAGTAAGGAGTTACATTTACTCCATTACATTTACTTGAGTAAGTTTTTGAAAAAATTGTACTTCTAGGAGTAGTTTTAAATCACTATACTTTTACTTTTACTTGAGTAGATTAGTGAAAAATAAACTGTACTCTTACTCCGCTACATCAGGCTACAAGGAGCTCGTTACTCGTTCTACGCGTCATGTTTTTACCCCAACGTACGTCTCATTTTAGTTTTATTGACAGAGAGAGTCTTCGCTGAAGGCTCTACACGTGACTGTGCTTAACCAATCACACGTCGTTGTGCAATCAGTGACCATACTCGTTTCAGCAGCGGGACAGGTTAGCTTTACAGTCGTAGCAAAGCAAAGACGTCATAATCAAACGTTGCCAAGGCAACGCAGACCCCCCCCCCCCGCCTCATAGTGAAAGCATGGTTACCTTAGGAAAGTGTGAAAAAGCAGCTACGTTATGCGGTGTGTTCGGGTCTACCAAAACAAACGGACATGTGAGCGTTCAACAACTACCCTCACTGAGGAGACGTAGCGGTGGTTTTAGTTTCTGCTGTGGAGAGGTGGATCTTGTCTTTTAGGTACATAAAGTATGTTTAACACATGCAGTATCCATCCAAATTTAATGTGACAAGTCTCTCAAGTAGAATTTTGTAATTAATAAATAATTTTAATTAATTTATTGATTGGATGAACTATAATTTGCCTAAAGATGATTATTTTGTGTCTTTGTCGGTCTGATTGATGTTGTTTTAAGAATAAATAGACTTTACTCAACAGTTACTCACTACATGAGTAGTTTTTTCACAAGCACTTTTTTACTCTACTCAAGTAATTATTTGGATGACTACTTTTACTTTTACTTGAGTCATATTATTCTGAAGTAACAGTACTTTTACTTGAGTACAATTGTTGGCTACTCTACCCACCTCTGGTTGTAGGTCTACCCAATTGAGTGCAGAGGCAATTTCAATTGAAACAGGTCCCATCATGACCGCCCAACGGAGCAGTATCAGACTCATATTCTGACTAGAATCTTAGTATGACTGCGTCAGGCTACTAGGATTGGGCATCAAGAACTGATTCCAACGATGTAAAAATTACAATTACAATGGAATCGTTTCTTTATTGGAATGCGTGAACTTGTTTAGAGTCCGATCATTGGTTCCTAATTGACCACTCACAAGTTTTGGATCCCTTAGCAACCACCATACTTCCAGCGGGCGCTTGTTGTGTTGCAGACATGGAGCACAGCATGCAGAGCTCCGAAGTTTGGCTTTATTTTACATTGAAAAAGCCCAGTAGAACTGTATATCTCCATTGAATCAAAATAAAATGTCCCTATAGTTCTTCATGGTGTTCTCACTGCAGCATATATTACACACTGCATTTTCCTTATAGCAGGGACCTTAAGCTGTCAATGCCATATGCTGCTATAACCCTCATCGGAAAGATATGCCGACACTTGTTAAAACCCCACATCCACCACAGCATCCACCTGAAGTCTCTGTCTCTCAGTAAAGTTATTATCATCACTCCCCACTAGTGCTTCCATATGGGGAGTGACAAAGTCAGAATCAAGATGCCAATTGTCAGTGCTGAACATGTTTTACATTCTAATAATAATCTATTCCATGTGAGTTGGCTGACTAATTTGGAACTAAGTGGCCGAGCCTAAACCAGACTAAAAGTTCGTAGTAGCATGAACTAGGTGTGTGAATCTTCACTGGTCTCACGATTCAGTTAGATAAAGATTATCCTGTCAACGAATCGATTCAATATCACAATGCATAATGATGTGTAACCTCCTCAATATTATAATTTGCTACACAGGGTTTTCCATCAACAATTTCAAACAAGAAGATGCATAAGAACCCTTTTAGATAGAT
>NC_045752.1:21038624-21048608 GCF_008692095.1 Etheostoma spectabile
AGATAGATAGATAGATAGATAGATAGATAGATAGATAGATAGATAGATAGATAGATAGATAGATAGATAGATTGGTTACTTATTCATCCAAAGGAAATTTTAGGCATCCAATAGCAAGACAAACACATTTACACACATATATCACACATACCTAAAAATAAAAATAAAAATCACTCCCAGAAATGCAATGACCATGATAAGGGAAGATACTCTGGTAGACTGTGTGGAATGGTGATAGTGCAGATATTTTATTGTATCTGCCGTCTTAAAAAATACATCTCCTAAATGTAGTGGAGTCTAAACACCACACAACAGACAAAAGACAAAAAACTAAAAAAGCAGCAACCAGAAAATCAACAAGTATTGTTAGTTGGCAATAATTGATTATGGTCTGTCAGTGCATCGATGCAGAATTGTCCATGTCGATGCAATGATTAGTTTCAACATCCTTAGCATTTACCAGGGTGTCCACAAACTTTTGTCCATGCATTGACAACATTTACATGCACAAAATGTTCCAGTTTTTGCTCTTCTTCCAAAAAAAAAGACAATATTCCAAATAAGTTGTTTGCATGGCCAATAAAGGTGAACATTCCACTAATTTTCCCGTTAATTTACAGCTGTGCAAAATAAGATTTTTTCAAAGTTTACCAGTGGTGGCGGACTTGCTGGACCATACAAACACAGTGTTTCATTCCTTCAACCAGCTTCTTCATAAGGTCGCCGTAGCAATGTTGTGCGCGTATCCAAAAATATTATGTTATATTGTGCAACTATTTTTTGATGATCAATACAGTCAACTTGAAACCCCCTCCCTTTTCTTTTTCATCAATCTATAATAGCTTGGTATCAGCAAAGGGCTTACTATGTTATTTAACTCTTAAATATAATAGGTTGTTAGTTATTTTACTGAAATTAGTAGTAGTTAAGTTAACTTCATACCGTCGTAATTCTGCAGAATTATAAAATATGTGGCACACCAAGGCAATATAAGGTTTGGGATAGTGGTTGAACAACACACACACATACACACACACACACACACACACACACACACACACACACTTAAATGATAGTTTTAACTCCAGCGTAGCTTTTATTGAGCCACATGGTTTCAGTCAACCTGGTTTCTATTGATGAGCACTCTATCTCAGAGAGGAATAAACAGACACCACAGATGGTGTTGACTAACTGCTGAGGCTGATGGTGTGTATTTCTGTGTGTGTGCACACACACTTGTGAGCCCTTATCTAAAGTGATACAGTGTTTGGGCTGCTTTCATCTTAGACCCTACAGTAAACAGGACAAATAAGACTTTCACATTTCAGTTGCATTTGTTTGATTTGCTTCACAGTGTTGGGTTTTTCAATGGCACAGCTGCCGGCAGCAGGGGAGTAACAACCCGGCACCACTTATGGAATCTCTAAATATACTGTATATTTTTTCCGGGCTTAGGAAATTTAAGGCCTGAAATTGTTACAGACACTTGGTTGTATTGGGTCAGACCCCCCGCCACCCATGTTTCGATTGTAATCAGTAACAGCTACCAAAACAGGTACAGCCTTACACCAGAAACACAAAACACGCCCAAGTGCCATGAATAGCCGGGAGTGTTATCCAGTCTGCCGGGCCACACCGGCTGCTATTAGAAGCCTCAAACCAATGTGTCAATGCAGACAGGTACTCACATACAGGAAGGCCACAGTGCAGCTGGATACTTAACAAAATAGTAAAAATTTCAACATTAAAAAACATGCAGGTTTACGGGGAATGGTCTTGACTTCTCTGCTGTGTCGACACTCGACAAGGCACACAGAGAGAGAGAGAGACGGACAGACGATCAGACACACAGACTGACAGACAGACACAACCAAACACTAACGGGGAGAGAGAGAGACGTTCTGTAGAGTGGAGAAGAGAATGGTGGCTCTGTGACCGCAGTGGATAAATGAGCGGCTGCCAGGTGCTCAATCAGGCACGAATCTATGCTTCAAGGCTATTCACGGCGCTTCCGTGTGTGGTGTGTTTCTGCTGGTGGTCTGCCACACACTAGCACCTTTTACTTTACCTTTCACAGTCTGTCAAATGAAGGCTTTATGCACTTTAGAGCACATCACTCTGCAGGTGTACATTAACCTCTCAAAGAGGAGTCAGCCTTTTTGGGTAAATTGTTCTTCTCACTCTGTGGAAAACCAACACAATTTGTCCTTATGGTCCCACAACAACCAGTGATTTTGTTCAACGAATCCTGAAAGGGGACAAGGCTTGTGTAAATATGGTCTGTACGAAAACGGGAGCGTACCTATGTTCCCCCATTCCTATGTTACCACATGTCTAAGATTGTTTTGAAAATTAGGCCCTATGTTCCCACGTTTATTTTTCCATAAATTTCCAATTTCTCCTCATTTGGGGTTAACCCTAAATTTAAGAAAATGTTTTGAAATGTGGGAACATAGGGCTGTGGGAACATAGTCCAGCAGTATCAACAATTGAACACAGGGGATGACCTCTCATATGCAGATAAGGATGTCTGCCGGAGCCCCACTACTGCGTTTGGCCCCTGGGGGCCTCAAAGTGGACTGAAAAAATGTCTTTGATCAAACATTCAAAAGTATCATCTCGAACCAATCTGAAATAAACAGGCAGGTCACACAGAGTACTGAATGGCCCCTGCCAGACAAGTTATCTGCTGCGAAGGGCCCGGCAGACACCAAAAAAGGGACCCTCAGATATGGCCCAGATCAAACAAAGGAGGTACCACATGAAACCTCCTTCAAATAAAAAAGTCTATCCCACTGAACCCAAAAATTACCATGCCAGACAGATTACTTGCTGCAAAGAGCCTGTCAGACACCCCTCAAATGCAGCCCCAATGTAAAATATCACACAATTGACATAGATTAAATGTTGAGAGTACCACTTCAATCAGTTTCTGAACCAATTGTGGTAAAATACAACCATCAGCACATGCCAGACACATTTTCTGCTGTTTAAGGTCCACCAGACACCCCTGAAATACAGCCCCCAAATACCTGACCTTGGAGCAGACTGTAAATAGAGATGCAGCATCACCCATGAGGGGCAGTGTGAGTTTCACTCTCTCACTCTTTTGGTTTGATTGAAAGGCTCTGGGGTACCAGAATAATAGCGCTAACCCCACAAAAATAGTGTGTAACCTTCACTAATGAGGGAATGGTAGCAGGTCCATCACTGGTGGTTTGTATCCCTACTTCCTGGGCTTATCCTTCATGCAATTTTTCACACTTGTTTAGGCCTTGGATGACACCATACTTTTGTCTAACTATCTATGTTTTTCGTGTGGCTGAATTGTCATGAACATTTTAAGTGAACTTTTGAAATATCACAATGTGAATTGGGGCACGTTTCCAGCAATCGGTTTACAGGGAATACCTGTAATACCTAGTGACTGCCTGCAAAGGACATGTCCAGCCATACGAAGAACATTGCTTTTTGACAAAAGTATGGTGGCGTCCAAGGCCTGCACATGTATGAAGGCCATATCTGAGTGGGCTTTTATTGGTGTCTGTTGGGCCCTTCACAGTAGATAATTTGTCTGGCAGGGGCATTCAGTACTCTGTGTGACCTGCCTGGTCTTGACTCTTAATACTGTCACACACAGGGATACACAGACACCAAAAGAGTTATTTGTACAAGTTTGGACATTGTTTTTTTTTTTAACAGAATTCCTGACTAATTTGTGGTTGTGTATTGCCGTAACTGTACCTCTGACTCTTATGTTCTTCTGATACTTAATAGTTAATCTGTACACCACTAGTCACTACTGACTTGTCATAGCAAAATATTGTCCCTTCAAAACAATCTGAATAGTGACGAGAAAACAACATTTAGTCTGATTATCAGTCAAAAAGAACCTGTCTGCAAGCAAAGCAGCTTTGAAAACCAAATCAACCTTCTGCTCATTCTAATAAACACGATTCACTCTGGAAGGCAATTTTTAAACTCCTCCAACAGTTCAAGGAGCTGAGCAAAATCTGTCACCTTACCAGCTGAACACCATTTATCAAGTAGGAGAGTTTTCTCCCTTGCAAATACTTTTAATGTTTGGTTGGCAACTCCTTTACATGTACAACATTTCTGGCAGTACACTTCAGGAACAAACTCAGCTTCAGGTTACTTTATTGGTACCACCACGCAAACACACCAAAAACTGACTCAAGGTTCAACCACTTAGGTCATAGGAGAGCAATACAGAGATATATTAAAAAAAAACAAATAAAATCATGAGAAAAGCAGGTTTACAAACAACTTAAAATGCTTCTATCATATCGGTGCAAAATTGCTACCGCTTGGTAAGCTCAGTGATAGCAGCAGGAACAAAGCTACTTTTGTAAAACTTTGTTCTGCACCTTGGGACTAAACACTTCCGTCCATAGGGAAGGAGCTTAAAATCACTGTACAAAGGATGGGAGTCATCATTTAAGATACATGTAGCTATACTCTGTACTTGTCTGGAGTATCAGGCTGGGTTGAGTTGTGGCTCCCCAATCAGCTGACAGAAATTCCTCCCCTTTAAGGATGCGTGACCAAACCATGAACAATGGCTTTCACAATATCAACAGTCAATCTAAATAGTGACAAGAAAACAACATTTAGTCTGATTATCCGGCTAGTGTGGGTACCCACTGGCCCAAGAGGATGAGTTTGTAGGGTTTGGTTGATCACATGCAAAAACATCCACAGGTGAAGGTGCAAAAGCGGCATAATAACAAATTGAAATCTAACGATGCAATGGTTTAAAGATCTTGAGGGTCAAAACATTGCATCATTACATTTTTGCTAGCCTGCAATTTTTGTGTGTGTACCAATCCTTTTGGTCCATGTCGAATAGCAAATTTTTGCTGCGCCCATCTTTGCGCCCATGAGCGCGCTGGTCTTAGAGGGCGGTGTGTTCAGGGGCATTCTGGGCGTATGGCTATCTTGAGGCAGCGGGATGTGATCGTGCCATTGACCAACAAAAAACTGGTCTAACGTCAATAGCGCATCACTTCATTGTTATTTTAACAGTGCATCGGTAAAATGCACCTAGGCTCATGCACAGCACGTGCACAGTATGCTTGTTACACACACAGGGAAGCGCAGCAGCACACACACATGCAAAAGATTACAAATAAAAATATTACGGTGCAAGTTGTCAAAACTATTTACATTCATTACTCAAGTAGGACTACTGATACTAGGGAATTAAAAGGTTTTGACATTGAAGTATCAATTCAAGCCTTTTTCTCAAGTAAAAGTGTAAAAGTACTGGTTTCAAAACTACTTAAATTATAAAAGTAAATAATGAATGTAAAAAAGGAAAATAATATCAACATGCTTTTTCAAATTAGACGGTGAGCTTTGTAAATGATTTGCTCGTGGTACTTGTGTGCTCAGTGCTTGCCATGCACTCAAAAGGAGTCGTTTTTGCATCCAACCATTTTGAAGAATTCTGCCAGGTACTGCCAGGGATGTAGAAGGGTTGGCTGGTCTCCCTGGATACCAACCTCCTGGTCCAGGTACGGCCAGGGATGTAGAAGGGTTGGCTGGTCTCCCTGGATACCAACCTCCTGGTCCAGGTACGGCCAGGGATGTAGAAGGGTTGGCTGGTCTCCCTGGATACCAACCTCCTGGTCCAGGTACGGCCAGGGATGTAGAAGGGTTGGCTGGTCTCCTGGATACCAACCTGGTCCAGGTACTGCCAGGGATGTAGAAGGGTGCTGGTCTCCCTGGATACCAACCTCTGGTCCAGGTACTGCCAGGGATGTAGAAGGGTTGGGTGGTTTCCTGGTATCCAACCCTCTGGTCCAGGTACGGCCAGGATGTAGAAGGGTTGGTGGTTCCTGGATACCAACCTCCGGTCCAGGTACGGCCAGGATGTAGAAGGGTGGGCTGGTCTCCCTGGACACAACATCCTTGCTGGTGCTTGGAAGGGAACATTTCACTTGAGTTCTCTTGAGTCTCTGCCAGGGACATCTTCATCCTAGGCCACATACGTCTGCTATTTCCTTTCTGGAGTAGGACGTGATATGACATGTGCAGGTGCGATGGAGTCAGTACATGGTGTCGGAATGGTAAACTGTAAGTTTGTACTTCTCATCCAACCACAATAAAATTCCCTCTATCCAGATGGCGCGACTTATCTGTATAGATTTCTTTGTTTTGTTTTTTGAACAATGACAAGCCGAAATGCAAAAAAAAAAAGCCAAACTGAAAGGAGTAACAAGGCTTTTTTTTTTTTTAAATGGAAGGAGTAGAAAGTACCGATACTTGCATGACAATGTAAGAAGTAGGAGTACAAAGTCGTAGAAGTGCTGTAAAATAATTACTCCAGAATAGTATAGATACCCAAAATGTCAACTTAAGTAATGTAACAAAGTATTTGACACCTCTGGCTGTGCGCGTAGATTGTTGAAATAGGGACCTAACACAGCCAGGAAATATGCAGAGAAAATGTTCCGATAAACACAGAAAACAACTGAAACATTCAATTCCTGTCAGGTACATCACAATCAACAGACATCTGATCTGCACTGTACAAGTACATGCACGGCTAAAAAGACAAGCTATGTCAGAGGCCAAGAGAGAGATGGAGTGAAACGTGGGGAATTAATTTCCAAGGCACCAAATCATTAGCAGCAGGCTGTTCTTCATGAATTAATAAACACAACAACGTGTTGCTGTTTGAATTCAATTACAAACTAGGTCAATAGCACATCCCAAATAATTAGACCTGTACACTAATAGATGATCTAATATTTCAGAGTAATTTAATCAAGAGCAGTTTGACGTGTCAGACGAAGGTGGATAGATGAAAATGAAGTAGAAAATGTCTCAACCTTCATTTACACCTGTCAGGTTGACAAAGCAGGTTAGGTAGTGGCTCATGATAGTGTATAACATGTCAGATGGAATTAACATGTCGCATTGGAATTTTGTGCAATAGGGTTTTCTAGTTTTTTTATTAACAACTTTATATCTGATAAATTATATAATTACACTTCGACTACCAGCAACTCATAGGGCATATTGATCTATCCATCCATCTTCAACGGCTTATCCGGGTACGGGTCACTGGGGCAGTAGCTCCAGCAGAGGACACCAAACCCATTTCGCGAGCCAGACTAACCAGCTCTTTGTGGGGGATCCCAGGCTAGGGTGGAGATCTAATTCATCTACCTTATCCTGGATCTTTCCTGAGGCCTTCTCCCAGCTGGCCGGGCCTAAAAAACCTCCCTAGGGAGTCGCGCAGGGGGCATCCTTACCAGATGCTCTAACCACCTCGACTGGCTCCTTTCGACACGAAGGAGCAGCGGCTCTCCTCCGAGCTCCTCTCAAATGACTGTACTTCACCACCTATATCTAAGGGAGACGCCAGCCACCCTCCTGAGGAAACCCATTTCGGCCGCTTGTACCCTGGATCTCGTTTTTTCGGTCATGACCCAACCTTCATGACCATAGGTGAGGGTCGGAACCAAAACTGACCAGTAAATCGAGAGCTTTGCGTTCTGGCTCAGCTCTCTTTTCATCACAATGGTGCAATAAAGAAAATGTAATAATGCCCTTGCTGCGCCGATTCTCCAGACAATCTACCGCTCTATTGTCCCCTCACTCGTGAACAAGACCCTGAGGTACTTGAACTCCTTCACTTGGGGTAAGGACTCATTCCCCACCTGCAGTAGCCACTTCATTGGTTTCCTGCTGAGAACCATGGCCAAGGGTATATTGTTGTATTTAGTTTTAATTTACAATATTACATTTTTTTGTTGTTTTTATTATCAGGTGGGGAAGGGGGACTATGTACATGTAATGCAGATTATCTAGATGTCTCATGTGAAGGGCTAATTGCATGTGTGGAAACTAATCTCAATTCCAATATTCGTAAAAGTCCAATGTCAATTTAAAAAAATAATCCAAGGCACAATGGTGATTGTTGAACTTCCTTGATCACGGTTGTATTTTAGGTGCATTATTTACATGCTGCTGATAGGCTACACTGCATTAAGCATTTACAATTTCATTTACAAGCATTTATATGATTCCTATGCATTGTGTATGGTAGTCTTTACAATGTTATTTATTTCTTTTTATAAACCACACACACAGCCATTGCAGAGCTACCCATGCCCATATCTGTCCTGTTGCTTGATTGTAATAAAGCATCGACAGAGAGAAGTTGTCTCTGTACGTGTTTTAACAGACACACCTGGGGCCAAGTTGGAAGCCAGAATCATCTTTAAATCCAGTCCTAATCTAGTCCTCATAACAAGTTTCAAATACTTTCCCTGGAGTTACCGTTATTATTGTTCGCATCATCAATACCAAAATCAATCTAATTGGATGGAAATATACACAGAATCTCACAGAATCCCAACTGAATTCATATCTTACTACTCAGAATCTTATTAACCTGGAGTCCCAGTCTCTGTCACACTAATCATAAATGGGATGTTTTAGGTCTATTGCCAGACATTCATTTAAAATGTAGCCAATGGCATATAAAGAGCATTTTCCATGTCCACTGAAGTTCCTCAGCGTGCTCTCTAGTAACATTTGGTGCGGTCCAGGTAGCTTTGCTTTGTCATTCGCAAGGCTACTTTTACTTTTATACTTTAAGTAAATTTCCAAGGCTGTACCTTTTACTTGAGTAAAGAAGTTAAATCAGTACTTCTACTTTTACCAAGAGTATTTTTTAACACAAGTATCTGTACTCCTACTTGAGTACGGGAAGTGAGTACTTTTGCCATTTCTGGTAAAGAGCAATTGTTATCCAATGGTCTGGGTGAATACTCAATTATGATTGGCTGCAGGGCGCAACACAAAGAATGAGGAAGGAGGACTGACATCCGGCACCGAACAATCCCGGCAATAAAACTTGTTGATATAGACTAGTTACACAGAACCATCTGAGAAGCCGTTACTGGAAATTGTTTGGAAAAGGGCAAGCCCTTACAAAAAAATACCTTGCAGGTGATTGGATAAACCATCCGCCTATCATGTCTGTCATTGCTGTTTTTAACAGCTGCAGCCGTCACACACAAATAAACCACGGCAGTAGTTTACCAGTAGCTCCTCACAGGACGCTGATTGGTTTGGTCCTCTGCGGTTTGGACACAATAGCATAACTTGAAGCCCGACAAGATGAATTTTCATGTAATATATGATCCCGAGATTTTTAAGTGACATTGCAATTGACATTATTTGTACATATACGTAATATTAAATGTACAGAGTCTCTGGAGATTAGACTTCATTGTTATAAAATAATTTTTAAAAGGGGTAGAGGAGCCAAGCCATATCCTCCCGATGACGTCCAGACACTGGTAGTGGTGGTGGTGACCAGATCGGAGAAGTTGACAGGAAAATTCTGCCGGAGGGAGACCCAGGTTGCCATGGGTGATGATAACTAGAGGTGGAAGGGAAGGAGGGGTGCATTCTTTGCCGGAAATGACAGCTGGCAGCAGCAGAGAGAGAGAACCAGATTTAATGCAGAGATCTAAAGCTGTGAAATTCATGGCCAATTTTGATTGGTTTAATTGAAAAGTGGACGCCTCGAACCAGCTGATCAGTTTCAGGAAGAGATGGAGGTAATTAGTATAGAAGTCCTTCTGAAAGAATATACGCTGAGCTTCGTTAGATATCACCACTTATCATGTATGGAACTGTCTTCCCTCAAAACATGAACCACAGTTTCGGAGGCCTCTTGGTATGAGTCTACCGTTAAATGCGGTTGAACTTGATGATATTTTCTGGATTCTTTCTTTCCTTTTGAGGTTTATGATGCAGTATCGTAACCCAGTGAAAGATCAGATTCACTGACTGTAAAAGTAGAAGGACCAGGGTCCTGGTTCCAGCTAAACTAAGTCCCATTCGAATAAAACCAAACTAGATGACCAATGGAGGGAGAAAGCAGTGAGTGCCATTGAATAAGGCAAAGGCACAACACGCACGCACGCACACACACAC
>NC_045752.1:21048618-21063728 GCF_008692095.1 Etheostoma spectabile
ACACACACACAATTAGTATTTAAACTACAAGAAGGTAATAATTTATCAAGCACACTCACGTCAGGCTGGTTATTATATATTTGTGTGTGTGTGTGTGTGTGTGTGTGTACACGGCACCTTTCAGTGGCTGTTTTTGTGGGTTTGGTTAGCTCAGTAAGAATGGCAACTAAATGAGGCTCAGTAAAACTGCTTGGCAAGTGCACATTTACCTGCTCTGCTTTGATAAATGCCACGGCTAACTGCGGAAAATTGGCTGCAAAGGACAGGGTGACTAATTCCCTCGCAAAATGTTGTAAGGGCTTTTGTGCGCCTGCGCATTTTTGTGTGTGTGTGTGTGCGTGAAGGACTTACAGTTTGTTTGAATGAAAATGAGAACTGTTCAATAATACATAAGGCTGTCTGCAGAACACTATTACCAAAGCATATGTTTTATGAAAGCCCCCGTAAATGGTGGCGCTGGATATTTCCACACTGCCATATATTTTACAGATTTGACAAATTGCAGACAGGAGTCGATATTGCATTTGGGTTTCACGGTTGGCCGCTTAATGTATTCCCTCGATTCTGAAAACATTGAAAATGGGCTAAGAGAAAAATATTAAGCACCTGTTTTTTTCATTACATTACATTATTCTGCTGGTGTGTAATCTACGACATCACTTCACTTTATGAGTTCCCTTACATCAGGATATGGTTAGGAAAGTGCTAGTTAGCCTCCTAGCCTGGGTTGAACACCTGATACATTCCTGTTCTGTTAATCCACATTGTGACACTCGTATATGCTGAATTAAAGCAACGTGTTTGTCTTCTTGTCTTTGAACTCCCTCAACGTTAGCACTGCCACTGAGAGTTCTGTCAAGCACATTCACAGTAATCACCTACAGTTGTTCGACAATACACTGACTGTACAGAGCAGTATGTGTTGTGTAACTGGGCTGTTTTTCTGGATAACTTCAGCATCACATGTCATTTATCACACCAGCAAAGAGTACAACTGTCCCAAAGCCTCTGAGTATTGAAGGTTTACGATCCATTGTACTTAGTTTGTTGTAATTTGCAGATGTGAGATTACTGTATGCACCACTAAAATACAATGTAATAATGTTATGGATCTTTAAGCCTTTGCTATAATGTAATCTTTAGATTCCGTCTCAATGTAAAATCTAGTTTTAAAGCGTAAAGTTACGCTCTAGTTCATTGGCATTTCGTTAAACCAATCACAATCGTCTTGGGCGGCTCTAAGCACCAGGCTCAGTGGCAGTGGCTCTGCAAAATAGCCTCTGGAAGGAACTTGTTTTGGTGGAACATGTGTACGCTCAAAGGTTGTTTTTGTCGGGCAGCAGAAAACTCAGATTGGACAGATAGTCTAGCTATCTTGCAGAGATCCGGGGAGCAGTTAACCATAGTCCTCATGAATCCACCCGAGTTTAGAACGCCAACACAAAGAAAGAGGAAGGTGACGGACCTCCGTTCGAAAATGAGGGACATCCATCCAATTCCAGGCAGCACATGAACAATCCCGGAAGTAAAACGTCGCACATATAGACTGGTATTGAAGTGATCAGTGTTTTAATTTGATTTTTGTCTCAGTCTTTTAACAACATTTCTTAGTTGCATATTTTACTCATTTCATTATAGTTATAAGTTATTGTCTACTGGTTATCAGTTAAATTTCCATCTTCTTTTTAATTGTATATGACTCCTCAGTACAAATACTTTGTTACTGTCAATTTTTGACGTATCTGTACTTTACTTCAGTAGAATCAATTGTGTGTAGTTTTGACTTTGACTTTTTTTTTTTGGCAGCAATTATCTATACTTTCTACTCCACTGCATTTCTACAAGCCTGTATGTTCTCGCTAGATAATTGTCTGCAGCATTCACTGTCCCGTGGGAAATAATACAAAGTCGAGTTTCATCCTGATTACCCTGATAGAGAACCAGAATTGTAAGTCAGAATTTAAACTTACATTAACCTAAAACTAACTTCATTAAAATTCCACAGCACACAGGCATTTTTTTGTATTAATTATTAGAATACAGACGTTAAGAGAATAAATCGTTATGCAAGTCATTTTACTGTTAATACTTAAAGTACATTTAAAATCAGGTAATTTTACTTTTACTTAAGTAGGGATGTCATTGGGATACTTTTACTAAAGTAAATATGTCTCTGATTATTTCTACTTTTACTCAAGTACTTTCATTCAGTACTTCCTCCACCACTGGATATATATAATTACAGTTCTTATCGATGGTGGGGCTATTGCGATAGATGCCTATATCCGTTTTTACCTACTGTAAGTAGCACCCCTAGAGTCACTTGATCTTGCCCTGCATCACTCACATCACAGAGCGTTTATGTTTGGATTTTATTTTGTTCTCACCTGTCTGTTGTTCTTTTATGAAATGTAGATTGTATTTTGATAACTGGATACAATACATCTTTATATATCCACAAAGCCAACTGACCAGACCTTTTGTCTTATACTTTAGTCTGGTCTTCCTCTTTGCTTCCTCTATAAAATCTACTGTGAATAGTCCTCAGAGGATGAATCTTAATAGTTTTGATGAACCACTGATCTTCAATCAAAGCCTAATGTTCCACTTGTAAACAAAAAGAAAAATCAAATGGGCTTGTCGCCAATAACTTTACCGGGCACGATCATGCTATCCGGAGGATGCATGTCTTCTATTGTGGACAAGCTTTATTCTGAAGAAAAATCCCAGAATGATGCACTGATAAAGCAACATTCTAGCCTGACGTTGTCTGTTACTGCTCCATCGGGTTGTGATTCTGGGGTGTGTTCCAACAGAACCAGGAAAGAAAAATCCTCTGCACTCAATGGATAGACCGACAACAAACCAGAGCAACGGAATATAACTCAACTGTCAACAGAACTCCAAACGAATGAGACAAGACAAAACGCTGTATCATCTCCATAGCAACCACTCTTTGCACTTTGGTCCTAACATCTGATTTTTAGACATGTTTTTAGCTGGATATATCATGTGTTTTGTGTAAACATGAATGTTAATAACGTTAGTGAGAGTGAGATGCTTGCTACAGTTGCTACAGTTTCTAGAGATGAATTGGTAAAAACACGTTTTTATTTCTCCGATTCACGGCTCTAACGCTGCTGGGCGCTCCCTCTCTTCAGTCTCTCTCTCTCTCTCTCCGCCATATAACGTTACCGTGCTTTCAGGCAGTCGTTGATGCTTCGTCTAAAACTCTGCCATTTTGTACAACTGTTTGTATCATAAAAATAAAATGGATTATTGATCATTTTATTTCTATGGTTTGTAGCTGACATTACCAGCTGATTTCTCTGTTGAAACAGGAGATGTCTCTTACGTTCTAAGACCCGCCTCTGGCTTATGTCGAGCTGAGACGGCCGGTTGAGGATTTTAAAATGAATGCACTGTCCATATCTCCTATAAAAAACGTGATGTTGATTGATCCTTGAAAGAAATTCTCCAGCGGCAGCCGCCTTTCTTGTAAACAAATTCCACCAAACGGCTCTTTGGTGACGTGTTTGATCCTGTCACCTATCCCTCCTCAGCCCTGCCCTGATTGGTCCGAACAGCTCTTGTTCGAGCATAATTACTCCACAACGGACCTTGAATGTTGTGGGTGACATCCAGGCTAGCAACACTCTATATTGAGAATTAATTTAGCAGATATGTTTTCAATTATCTGTTATCAAGTGCATCACACCTAAATAGCCTATTCTTCTCACAGTGAACTGCATTACCACTGGGTTACATTCAAGCGTTAATGTAACCTCTTTTTTTTTTTTCTTTTTTTTTACATCTATTCTTCCACTTAGTTCACGTTAAAGTCCAGCTATCTGTGTCTGTTCAATGCTTTCAGATGCCTGCTACAGAGCAGAGGACTGTAAACTCCTTTAAGGAAAGTAATGACATGTAAGATGTGCTTGTGTTCGTTGTGACTTAGCCTTGAGTGTTAAATAGCTTTGGCTGAAAGTAGTTGCACGCACTCAAGGCTGCAGGTACCAGTTTATCCTTGAACAATAGTCGGATCTAAGAGAACATTTATCACTGTCTATTATTTCTCCTTTTTCTCTTCTTTGGGCTTAAGGGGAGTGTGAACTGTTGTCTGTGCTTTGCTTTCCATCTATTTGTTTATTTGGCTGTAGATTCATCCAACCTGGGTTCATTTTCAGGTTCGATGCAGAGTTTTAAAAAGGTCGGCTCCAAATGGTACAAATAATAATCTTTCTCACGTCGTATCTATTCGTGCAGGTAGTTGTAAATGTATTGGAGTGGGTTTTGAGATACCTGTTTCTGAGACTGCTGCTCCCACCCAAATGCAATAGAGGTGAATGGGATTTTCCTTGTGGAGATCACAGCAATGAAAAATGATATTAAACAACACAACAACAAAAAACAAGCAACATTTTCTTCCAGAAGCAATGTTCCTGTTAATCCACATTGCGAACTGTTTCTTAGGAACTAGTTTCTTCAAAAGAACGTTGCCATTCTTTGTCATTTAGGTAAATAACCTGACATTTTTTAACCTGACATACTACACATCACTGAATCCCCCAGAGAGAATAACATGAGGAGTGAAACTGAAATACCAACCCTTGCATCATTGAGGATGTGAATGGTTGGATTAAAACAGATTTATTTAGAATATTTTAGAAAAAAACAGCCTCAATTTCCAAACCATTGTGGGATTAATCACCACTCGGTTTGCCCTTTATCACTGATGTTCACTGCTTCCCCTGAGTCAGCACTGTCAAAACCTAGGAAACAAAAGTCAAACAAGCATTCTCAGAAAATCTTTTTCTATTTTTTTGTTGTTATTAAAGTGTCTCACTATTGGATGGACTGCTGTGAAATTTGGTAGAGAAATGTATGATTCCCAGACGATGAACACTAAATAACCTTTATCCCCTGACTTTCCTTCTAGCTATAATCAGTTAGTAGTTAGTGATGGCCAAATGAAGTTTTGTGAACCAGTTTTGGACATACTGGAGCCTGTCTGGGGTCCCCAGCAAAACTCTATGTATGTATGTCCAAAACTCTGCCGCCTGGGTCCTGGCCATCACCCCAACCCTCATCCACCTTCACTGGCTCCTAATCAAGTCCCACATCCCACATAAAATCCTCCTCACCTACAAATCCCTCCGTGCCCTGACCCCACGGTACCTCTCAGACCTCCTCCACCCATACAATACACTGCACCCTGAAACCTTCAGTCCTCAGACGCTGGCCTGCTCTCCATTACCCACACCAGACTCTGCACCTTTGGAGACAGAGCCTTAAGTGTTGCAGCCCATCCTTCTGGAACCCCCTCCCTGCAGATATCAGAAACTCTACATCCCTGGGCATATTAAAAAAAACTCCCGAAACACCACCTATTTAGCAGCCTACAACCTCCTTTAGCTTAGCCAAAGTAATTCTGTGTCCTTGGGTTACATGAAATGCACTATATAAATAAAAGTAATGATTATTATTAGGGGTCCAAGCCCGAGGCTGTAGGGACCGCGGTAGCAAAGCTATGCGGTTCACACAGCAGGGTTGTGCGACACTGCAAAGTCCTGGAGGGACTGATTATAACACCATGCAAAACAACAAAACGGATTCAATAAAAGCACAATGAAATAGGGTCATCAAGGTTCTGTCAATGTGGAGGGGGGAGGTTTTCTAAGGCAAAACAATCACTGCTTCCCCTTTTCATACACAGTGTCATAGTTTGCTGTCAATAATCATTTCAAGTTCCAAGTTTTGAAAAAACAAGCTCAATCAATCAAGGAGCTTTTTTACACCGTTAAACAAAGTCACCCTGGATGACTGGCCCATGCCCTGTTCCCTGGTTTGCATTAGACTAACAATTACAGAATCATCTGCATACTTAAAAATAGTCATATCATCTCTATTACTGTAACACATATTCGTGTCAGAGCACAGGTGTCAAACTCAAGGTCCGCGGGTCCAAACCAGGCCGCTTGCAGATTTTGATCCGGCCCGCATATCAGTTAATGTTTAGAATAGAGTTTAGTCCGCCTAGTCGTGCACCAAAAAAAAATGCAATGACGCAACACTCAAAACTGAATTTGACAGAAATTCCGACAGAAGCAGAGAGTTTTTGAATTCAGGCAAGTTGCTCTTGTTCTTCAAAAAAAGAAGTCATCGTTTGGCTTCATTTGTTAAATTCTATAATGACTAAGGAAGTATTTCGCTGATTTTACTAGGGCTTTGTTAAAACAAAAGTGCAACAAAAGTGTCAAAAAAGCAACACAGTCCTTGTGTGAAGGACTTGAAAAATTAATTATGAGATTTATGTATCAAATATCTTCTATTTTTTTTTGCAAAATAAAAAAAAAATGTTAATAAAAGTGAAGAAAAATGTCAAAGAAAGCCACAAAAAAGCAAAAAAAACAACAACTACTAAATGACAAAAAAACGACATGCAGTAATACAGTCAAGATATTTATCTTTTTAGATGAAATAACAGCATGTCAATGAACTAAACATGTCTGACCCTTGATGTTATTCTCTTTTTCCAGTGTGGCCCTTAGAGAAGCTGGGTTTGACAATTCCGGTGTATAGGATGAACAAGTGGGGGGGGGGGGGGGGCAGCACACATCTGAGCTCATTTTAGTATGTCAACACACCAAATGAAGATGGTGCACATGGTATACAAGCTAAATGCACATGCTGGCATTGTCACTGTAAGCATTTTTTCTTTTTTTTTTTAGATTATTCTTTTGGCATTTTAGGCCTTTATTCGTTAGGACAGCTAACACCCAATTTCCACCGGTTGTGGAACAGCTCCGGAACGGCGGCGGAGTCATTAGGTTTCCATTAGAGTCACTGTGTGTTTTCACTGACTCCGTCCCAGCTCCGGCGATCCCCAGCCCTCCGGAGTAGATACGCAGAGCTTCTATTTTTGCTGTATGCCGGAGAGCTCCGCGGCAATTCAGGACCCAGCAGATGGGTGCAGGACAGGAAGTCGAGCACAGAAACAAATAAAAAATCGGGTTAATTTTCAAAATAAAATGGGCCGTGCTCATGGCGGATCCTATCTCCCTTCACTACACCTTGAGAACACAACACAGAGTGGTATCCCCTCTACTATTCTGGATGGAAACAAACTGTTGTTGTTTTTGTGGTTCTATTCTCCATGAATTTGCGAGATCTCGTGGGTCCTCGTGACTTTAGCTGTCAGTCATGGCCACAGCCGTTCCACAACAGATCCGGACCCGGTGGGTGATGACGGATGGCGGAGCACGGAGCCGACACGTAGGGGAGCAGATCTTAAGCAGGTGGAAAATGGGGTTTAGACATGAAAGGGGAGAGAGAGGGATATGAAATGCAAGGGAATTGAACCCTCGAGCCTCTCTGTACATGGGGCGCATGCTCTACCAGGTGAACTACGAACATGTTAGCATTCGGCTCAAATCAGGAGACTCAAGCCCACTTGATTTGGTGATTTGGCGTTACAACCAAATCGAGTGGTTTAGATAATCTGGATGAATTGTTGTCTTATCATCTTATCCGCGTGCGTTTATTGCTCCATATACCGCGGTGAGAATGCTGTGATCCAAACATAATAGAAACTCCAAAAGCACAGCCAAAGTTGCTTTGAAAAGGAACGTCCCCTTAAGTCTGGATAAAAAGAGGTCCTCATCCGCAGTGAGCAAGTGTTCTGTTGACAAGAAAGTGACTTCAACAGTGTCAGATCTTTTCCCTCTCTCAGCTCTTTGGCTTCTGTTAGAAGAAGGACAGCTGTCTGCTTTGGTAGACATGCTATCTGCAGTTCAATGATGTCACCTTACAAGATTGCAGCGTATTGGCGCTCAGTTTTTTGTCCAAACACTTTGCAAATGCCGACAAATGAAGCCACCAAGTCCAAACACTTTACTTCTTCTGTTTAATGGCTCTTTTTTTCTTCTTTTTTTCAGCTGGCGTGAGTTTCAGAACTGACACCTCAGGAAGCCTTCAGCTGTTGGTGCTCAGCAGCAGTGTGTAGGGCAGCAGCCGAGCAGCCATGTTGGTCACACATGGCCGTGTTCGCTTGATAGGGTTTCATTGCCTCGAAAATGCCAAGGAACGTGTCACGGCTCACCTTTTCAGTAAATGCGTGTGTGTGTGTGTGAGAGTGTGTGTGTGTGAGTGTGTGTGTGTAAAACAACAAGCTTTCTTTTCAGCTTCCCTCAGGGAATTGAAGTCACACAGAGTAACAGAGGCTGCTTTAGTTGAACTCTGGTCATGCATCCAGGTCCACAAGACCATTCATTATTTATTCTCAAACAGTTTTTTTTTTTTTCTATCCTCAAAAAATGGAGGCGTTTGAAGATTTTTTTTTCATGTTTCACATCTTAATATTCATCTGACATTTTTAATCTGCAGCCAAATATAAACTCTTTCATCGCTGAGTAATTTTCTTCTTTTTATTTATCCATATTGAGTTGAGAAGCAACAATTTAGGCCATTATGACAAACACACACACGCAAATGAAGTTAAAACTGAACTGGGTTCAAACTGAATGCAGACGTAAAGAGGGGTCAGGAGGCCAACTATGACAGATGCACAGCCGAAATTTGAAATAAAAAGAGGAATTTTGTTCTGTTTATTTGTGAAAATGCTCCCGATGCTGTTTGAAGCTGTTTGCAGTAGTAATTCCAGAAAAAAAAGGTTTGTTTAAAGAACAGATGAAAAGCTTTGAGGCTCTCTGCTGTGGATTCTTCTTAAGAAACGTTTTCAGCACATATGTGTTTGTGTTGTCCTTGAGGACTGAATTGCATGAAAGGGTGAACGCACGCCACCACAGCTATCTCACCTCTCAAAATGTGAAATAGTGTTAACGCTGATTTCCAAGGGTGTGTGTGGGGGAATTTGAATGTGATAAACCTCTCTTGTAGGGGTTCACAGATGTTTGTCTTCCGTCCTATCCATAGTATCTTCACGCCAACACAGATCAGCCATGAACCTGAATGAACCCTCCTGGACACTTACATGTATGGCGCTTACCCATGACTGCTAGTACCAGGTCTACTTGGCTCGGCCCGACCGGGCCGCGGTGCCCCATCCTCCTATTTCTTATTGCAGATTTAGTACCACCTCATGCGTGAGGCGTGTGTGGCTGGTCGTCATAGCGGTGCCGCATCCTCCATCTCTCTCCCCCTTTCCAGTCTACTGTCACTATAATAAAGTGAAAAAAGCCCCAAAAAACTCATCTTAAAAAAAAAAGAAGAAAAAAATGGCAGGTTTGTTAAGGACCACCCCATATGTTGCTAGCAATGATGATTCACGATTAGGGACGATTGTCCGACCAATCAGTAGTCTACAGGTTTTCCCGTCACGTTTTTGGTATCGCCACATATCGCAGGGGATACTAAAAAATTTGCTGGTAACAGGTACCTTTTTTTTATAATGGAAAAGCTGAAAAGGCGAGTAGAGTGGAGGCGAGGCGAGCAGGTACCATGTGATGGGAAAACGTCACTAGAAACAAGCTATGACCTGATGGCCTGACCTTTAAATATGAGTTATAGATAGTGATGACCAACATGAAGCATTTTATAAATATACAATATTTATAATGAAAGTATTATTCAAATTAATACAATTATCATTTGGGCTGGGTACCGATTTCAATACTTTTTTTTAAGTATCAAGCCAATTGCCTCCTTAGAATCAGTATTCAATACAAAATACATCGATTAATGACGAGTAAATCTTACCAGCGTCAGTGAGCCAACAGCAAATTCTAAGTAAATGTATTAAATCTCTAAAGAAACAGGATGGTGAGGTAGTTTTTGACGAAAAACAGAAAAGACAAATGATCAGAGAATTATGCGCAGATGCATATAAACAAATAGAAATAGATACCGGCTGTGTAAACATTTTATTAGATAAACGTCCCTCATACAGCTCTCTGAACTTTTCAGAGCTTGTGTTTCAGGCCATCCAACAACCCAATGTTGGTTAAAAACCCCGACCCTGATGGTCTGTCAGAGTTTTATCAGTTAAATATCGATGATGTAACATCTCACAGAGATGTATAATAAATCTCAGAACAGTGGCTGTATTGGGGGGGGGAGGGGGGATCCTTTTATCATGGTGTAATGTGTTTTCTGTATAAGAAATGTGATGGAAATGACATTGATAACTACAGAAATCTGACTATAATGAACACTGATTATAAAATATTAGCCAAAGTAATTATGAATAGATGAAATGATATATTAGATGAAATTATAGAGATAGAAAAAGCGTGGGCCATGTAAGGTTGTTTAATGTGGGTTAACCTCTGCACATTGAGAGAAATGATAAATAAACCTGATAAAAAAAATCCTTTGATTACATTTCCAGAGGCTATTTATGGGCAGTAATGACGTCTCATGGCATTTCAGAAACTTTTATTCATTTGGTCAGATTTCTGCATGTTATCATTTCGTTTCACACATAAAAAAAAATCCCAGTGTGCAAAAATCACTCATGAACGTTTGCTCTGCTTTTTGGTCTGGGGGGGCGGGACCAAGAAAGTAAATACAGGATTAATGTTCTGTTTTCTGAACTGCATATTTCTGGCATCTCCATGGTCAAACCCGCTTATTTCATTTAAATAATCAGACATTGTTCTGCCAGTGGCGTTGCTTCGTCTGCTCTGCTCACTGAGACATACCTTACCTTTAGCAGCGGCTGGCTTGACCACGGAGCTTGGGGGGACTGCAGTCTGTTTCTGGGTGAGAAACATTGCAAGCTGCCAGACTGCAAAGCACACCTGACTATAGGAGCCATCGGACTAGCGGGGTACACCGTTGGGGCGGTTCGATCACGTTCTCACAACAAACGAACCGCTCCAGAGTTGGATTGAAAGCATCCTGCGATCACCTCTTCAAGGTGGAAGGTCGAACTAAATGAGGCAGGTGTGAAAAGCTCCTTAATTAACCAATAGGGGTGTGAATCTTCACTGGTCTCACGATTCAATTTGATTATGGTTATCCTGGCAAGGATTTGATACGATTTGATATCACAATGTGCCACCCCCTTTAACACTGGTTTTCATCAACAAATCCAAGCAGTCAGATACTGTATAAATGAACTCCCCTTTTTATAGTATCTACTTTTAAAAAAGACACTTCCTGAATGTAGCGGAGTCTAAACACAGCAGACAACAGACAATGGCAAAAAAGTAAAAAAGCAGCAACCGGAAAAACAATAAGCAACATTAGTGCAATAATCTATTATGGTCTGTCACTGCATCGATGTAGAATTGTCTACGTCCTCATCGCGATGCATCGATGCAGGGATTCATTTCAACACCCCTACCGACCAAACTCTCCAAACTTGAGACGCACTAGTCCCAAGAGTCCCTTAAAAGTCCTGTGAAACTATGTATGAGTACGTTATTTTGCAGTGTGTTCGGCCTTCTGCATGACTCTTCTGCAAATATGAGCTGCTGTATAGTAGCGATAATGGTGATTTTGTAAACCTGGCCTGTTGGCTGGGATTTGAAAGATTTGAAAGAGAGTTTTATATTGATGTTGTATCATTTACCCTCTGAGACCAAAAGGGTTTTTGACCACCTCTGGTCCGTCTGGTTTTACTTTCTATAAAAGCTTGTACAACATCAACTCTGTTGTCCACACTCAATCTAGGAACATCATTTGTATAAGTAAAAACTGGGCTATTAGAATAGTTGTGCTGTAGTGAGGTCACTTGAATGTTAAAAAGGTTGTAGGACCTAAAGAAAAATAAATAAATAAAACAGAACCTGAATCTCACAGATATGTATTGATAGCACACACACAGCAATGAAAGCTAAGCCAATCTCCTCTCTAAAATACTTATCCTACGTCTTGGGAGTCACACTGTCAAGAAATAAACATTAAAACTTATACATTTGATAAAACAAATACATTTATACAAATACAAAGTATATGTCCTCGGGATATTCACTTATGCCAATAATCAAAATAATAATGTCATTTTTATTGATAACACACACTCAGTCACAGCAATGCTACACAAGCAGTTAAAACAGTTTTCCCATATATTTCCAGTCATCCAGTGCAAAAATAAACATAGTGAACATTGTGAAACAAACATTAGAACTCAAATAAAGGACAGACTATTTACATTTCTTCAAAAAAGGCCCAAAGTTATCCAAAAATTCAAAACAGCGATGCCATTATTCTCTGTCAAACGGGTTAGAGCGTTAATAGACAATCTTTGGTCACAAGCTACTTTTCTGACTTGAGTGAGAGATCTCTACTCACAAACTATCTCTGTTCTCCCTCGGATGACTGGTTTCTAATGGTTTCCAAGACAAAAACAAGCTCCCAAAGCATTACGGGAAACAAAGATGGATGGATAGCATTAGCGCTATCGGCAATCGGCGGATATAAATGGACGAAAAATCGTAAATTATGGACATAAAGTGTGTCAATGTAACAGTTAGATTTATTGCTCAACTACACCGGAAAAAGTTCCAGGCTGAACAGAAAACCTGTGAAGGCCAGAAAAAAAAAAAAAGTCAGTCCCCCGGGACTGCAGGAGCATTAGCTTTGAGCTGGAAAAGACGTTTTTTATGTATTTGTGAGTTGAAGGAATGGGGTATTTAACTGCAAGATGAGTGTGCTCTTCATGTACTTCTTAAGTGTAATGATAGTAACAGTAATTTTTTTTGTTTACTTTTGATTTTTCATCAAGATACAGGAACAGGAATCCAGTTTCCTTCTTTTCTAGACCGTGTATCCGTCCATCAGCATCCTCAGCTGGGTTTACGGTCTGTGACCTGTGACCTCCCACGCAGAATGGGTGTGTGAAAAATAAAAATAGACAGTTTTCCCAATGGAGATCAAGAAGTTATCACGCAGCTCCCATTTTTCATCTGACCTTGACTGGAATTACTGGACAGATTGTCCCAGATGGTTGACCCCTGACATACTGTATCTCTCATGTTACATGAGCCTTACGTTTCTGGAGAAACACATTCAGTTCAAGTCATTTTTAAAAGTAACAATATATAAGAGTCATACCAGCTGAATGACTCACAAACTAATAACTGGCAATAATAACTTGTTATTATTACTGTACACATGATCTCATAATGCATCTCTTGGCTGCTACCATTATGTTCATATAGGCATCTAAATTATGCAAATAGTAATTGCATCATGTCTAATGTGTAATCTGCTCAGGGGCAGCCTACAAGAGAGGACATGCCACGATGCTTTTAATTTTCTGACATTGATCATGCTTTCACTCTTCAGTCGCGTAACAAATTACATATCTTTGGAGATCTTGGTTTATTAATCAGTGTGTACCCATTTGAAGTACCACCACAACAACCACTTGTAACTTCATGAATCTCTTCTAACAGGCTGCACTTTTTTGTTTTATAGTACATTTAATAAACAAGTTATCCCCACCTCCAGCCCAACATGGCAAGCACACGCACACTCACACACATACATAAATAAATTACTGGAGTGCTTCGCTGAATTCTGATGCCGGGCCTGCTGGTGACTATATATTGGAAGGGTAGGAAGGCCAGTAAATTCTCCCTAAGCGCCCATAACCAAGCAACACTGTCAGATCAGATGAGTGAGTGAAGCCGCCGTAATTCAGCCTGTCAGGCTCTTTAATGGGCTTCAGCCTCTATATGTGTGTATGTGTGTGTGTGTGTGTGTGTGTGTGAGACTGTGAGTTTGTGCCACAGCTTGCTTGTGTGGATCCATCTCAACGTCTGTGGATGCATTGTCTGTGGTGGTTCACCCAAACCTTAATGACTAAGGGAAAGGGAAATGAAGGGCCTTTAAAATGGCCATTAGCTCTTATTAAACATCTGTGATACTACGGTACATAATGTACTGTACTACCTGAATCACAGCCCACACCGTCACCATGCTCCGCTCTACTGCACTGACAGACGAGCACCTGTAACATTGAAACGGTCGGTGTTATAAACCATTTATTAAAGGTCCCATATTGTAAAAACTGAGATGTCATGTGTTTTTAAATATAAAGCAGGTTGAGGTGCTATAAAAAATACTGTGAAAGTATCGAAAAGCTCAACCCTCAGAGAAATAACCACAGAACGTATTCAAAAACTGTCTTTAAACGTGCCGTCGTGATGTCACAACTATAGTACATGTAGGTAGAAAGTATTGTTATAGAGCTGTAACAGCCGTTCCCCGGCTGCAATGATGATACAGTGATGCAGAGATTACAGATATTGAAGACCCGGAAACGCTGACCAATCAGAGCAGACTGGGCTTTTACAGGATTTCATCTTAAAGAGAAAGGCGCTAATACGGAGCGTTTCAGATAGAGTGTGAACACAGGTATATTCAGACAGACAGTATGAGTAAATTTAAAATTGTCACATTAAAGCATGTAAACATGTTGTAGTAGAAACCCCGAGTATGAACCTTTCCTTCAGTACAATATAAGTAATATATGTTAGCTTGGGTTTTGGGAAATTATGACACTGACATTATTTTTACACCTCTCTACAAGACCAGGGGCACATGATAACAAAATACAGGATCTGTCTTATTATACTGTTGTGGTGCAAATGCCTAAACAAATTTGCAATTACAAAAAAATAAAACCAAAGGCTATGGATGTGAAGCTCGGGCCTCTGGAAGTCTCGGGCAGCATTTAGATCATGAGATGTCCCAATAGTTCCATATTAGCAAAGCCATCTTCCTCTCACGGGGTATCAAGATACTAATATAGAGCAAGTCAACTGAAAACTGGCAACATAAATGCAATGCTAAATGGGAGATGGTGTCTATTTAAGGTAAGTTTATCAATTAAAGGGAAATTTCAGTTTCACTTAAACTGGGTCTGGGAATTTTTGTTGGCTAATTGATTTTAGAAAGCAGCAACACTGCTGTGAAGACTTCTGACAGGACAAGAAACATCTCTGAGCAGTCAGATGTAAAACGAATGTATCAGGTTAGCCAAACCCGTTTTGGAAAAGTAAACAAAGGTGAAAGGAAATCAACTCCTACCTACTGTGCACATAATTCTTGAACAATGAGGGATTATTACCAACATTTCACAAGCGCTCACTTTGAGTTTTATCTCCAAATAAAATGTAGTAGAGTTTTTTTGTTTG
>NC_045752.1:21063738-21075693 GCF_008692095.1 Etheostoma spectabile
TGGAGGAAATTACCACTATCTGTATCCAGTTCAGTTCTGTTACTCAGAGTGGTTTATTCGCACCTAGTCATGTGTCGATGCATTACTCATTGATTTGTCATGCATGGAAATAAATCATTTAAATGTACAGCGGACAGGGAAACCAATGCATTTCAAGGATCTGCAAGTATTGAATGAGATTTTCCCTGATAGTTTTAGCCTCTAACAAGCACAACTATATGGTCGACAGTGTATTCTTTCTGATCCCACCCAGTATCAAAGTGTGCAACATCTGCGCCGGGTGGGCCTGGCCACCAAATTACCAGAAGTGCATTAGTCCCTGATGCACTGGGGAGGGTGTACTTAATAATAATAATAAAAAAACATTCATTACATTTATATAGTGTTTATCATAGACACTCAAAGTGCTTACTACTCTCCACCACAACAACCACCAATGTGAAGCCCGCACCTGGGTGATGCATGACAGCCTTACGACACCAGACATACACACACACACACACACACATCAGCTAAGTAGAGAGGGAGGGGGACATGTGTTTAGTGGTGGGAGAAAGCGGAGCATCCAGAGAAAATCCATGCATGGGGAGAACATTCAACCTCCACACAGGCCCGGCCACCATGTTACCCAAACTACTGTACTTGAGTACAATCTGCACTGCGTCACACAGCAGAGACCAAAATAGACCTCCAGAGGTGTGAGGACAGCATGTGTCCTCCATCTGCATTAGTGAAGGCTTTCATCAGCCTACAAGCAGTTGTGGATGACAGCTTCCTGTGACAAATATCATTAATGGCATTAATCCAATTGCTTTCTGTGATTTAGGAAATTTGAGCCTCAGCCAGTGAAAACAAAGAGGAATACAGTATAAACATCAAATCACTTTGCATGATGAGCATCCCTGCAGGTGGGTGGAGGATGGCCCACTTTACACCAAAACTCTATTTTCCAGTTATATACCACCTACTATGCACACAATGAGTCACCAGAACACTGCACAGGTGCAGCCCAGGGAAGGAAAACCTCACCAGCATAAATTCTGCATCTAATAAAAAACAAAAACCTTGATTAAATGATTGGTTAAAAACATTGCCATGGTGGATTGATCAGCAGGTAGCGTGCTGTTTTCTGCCCAACTTCTGACTTCATCTCTCAAATCTTACAAGAACCTCTTCTGACTTGTGTTGTTGACTCCGAACTTGGTGACAGATGAGCACAGGTGATTCAGACTTGTGCTACATGTTTGTCTTATCCAAAGAGATATGATGGAGAATGTGTCAGATGGTGACTGACATGAACAAATAGGAAGCCCCAAAATACATCCTCATACACAAGATGTCACATCGAGCAGCACTGTGTTGGAACTGCCAATATCAAACACAAGTTGGACAGCTTTTGTATGTGCCTAGGTTGTTTTAAAAGCTATTTAAAGAACATACTGTACATTGACTAATTTTGGGTTTTGATGATTACATTTGGCTTATTTGCCAACTTGCTAAAGAAACTTGCAGTGTGCCAGGTGATGATGCTACGACTAAATAATAGGGATGTAAATGAATGCATGTACAATGCGTATTAGGTACGTACGGCTGGATTCTCACATCACAAGATCACACGAAAATCCATCTTGTTAGGCTTCAAGTAGTCTTGCATTGCCTGACTAAGAAAAACATGCTCTGGTTTATTGGCATTTCTTTAAACTAATCACAATCGTCTCGGGAGGCGCAAAGCGCCAGACAGAGCCACGGTGCCGCTGTAAAATAGAATGGGGAAGCAACTTGTTTTGGTGGAACATGAGTACGTTCAAAAGTAGTTTTAGCCGTGCAACAGAAAACTCAGATTGGACAGATAGTCTAGCTAGTTGTCTGGAGTCACCTTGCAGAGATCTGAGGAGCAGGTAACCATAGTCCATTTTTTAGAACGCCAACACAAAGAAAGAGGAAGGTGACGGACAGTTGGACGAAATAAGAGACATTCGGGGGGATTTGCCTGGGGGGGATGCATGGGATTTCCGCCTTTTCTGGTCTACATACCCTGTGTCTGCATGAACAGTGTGTACCCTGAATTGTTTTTATTCCCCATCAAAGTCGTCAATGCTCCTGATGTCGGCTACCAGCGGCAGCTGTTAGGTGACTCTGAGCCGGCTACAGGCACCGCCAGATGTCGGTCCTTTCAGGGGCCGTTGTATTGGGGTTTAGCCATTAAAAGTGAGCTTCATGCAGCGATGACAGTTGGGTTTAGGCACCAAAACTAGCCAATAAATGTAGGCAGAAGATGTTTTTTTGGATTTAAACTCTTAAGGGGAAAGTATTTTTTTCACCCCAAAGTGAACTCCGCTCTCCGTTTTAATGTTGACATCTTGTCATGCCTTTTCATTCTGAGATTATTTTCCATTGGATGTTGACGTTCACACATAAGTGTTTTGGCATGGCTGGGTGGCCGAGTGGCTCCACATCCATGGTGGTATTGAAAGGGAGATATAAATGTAGCTTATTTAGTTTTGTTGTGCATGATCAAAAAACATCTCCTCCTCTGCTTTTATCACAAATTGCCTAATAAATGACAGTAAATCTACTTTGAAATAAAAAATAAAAAAAGTGCTCCTTACAACATATTCCTCTATAACAGCAAGGTTTATCCTCAATACCCAACATCAGTTGTAGTTGTTAGTTGTTCAGTGCAGGATAGAGCGCGACATTGGTGTAATTTTTACCTCATGATCTTGCATTAATCTTGCGTGACTTGACATTAGAGCGGAAAATGAGGAGCTGAAATAAGTGAACGTCTTGAATACAAAGAGAGCTTTTATTAATTTGACTAAACATTCCTCATTTCTTGACAGAGACCCATTAAAGCGTAGCTTCTGTTTCACCCATGAGGAATTGTAAGCAATGACAACAACGCTGTCCACATGATAAAAGCCTTACATGACCGCGCACCTACCCTCCACACGGGTAGTAGCCAAGGAGGACACGGAAGATTAAAAAACATGATGGACTCTTCAGAAGCGGTCATTATCTTCGCTTTAGCTTCTGTGCGGGGAAGTCACCGGACGCCACAATCTTCTGAACATAGTCACACTGAGAAATACAGAAAGACTTGTCTGGAGCTGATTGTCTTAAATAGCTGCGTAGCAACTCAACTGGCAATGGTTTAAATGTAAAGGGCATTCATTAACATCAAAACGTTGCACACTAAAGCTTTAAAGTCATTTAGTTTCATCTAGGCGTCCTTGCATTAACCCTCTGAGCCCGAGACACTCGCACGCGTTAAAAAGTACCTCTGTTAATAGTTTAATAACTTTTGAACCATACAAGCGATTTACTCACTTTCAGTTTCGTTTAAATCCTGACGTTTTCGCGTTTACAGCAGTTTTCCCTGTCTTTCTAGCCTCTACAGGGGATTTTCTACCAGCCTGGACTTCAGCCTCTTGGGCTTAAATCCATACTGTTAATCCAAGATTGATTCAATTTATGTCATAATTCATCGCGTTTTGGCTATTTCTGCGCTGGCTGCTCCTCCATCTCTGCCCTGTCCTGTTCTCCCGTCTATTGTTTCAGGAGAAGTACATGCCCATATATGGGAGATAAAGGCACCCCTCTTGTAGGAAGAACAGAGGTGGCAAAAATGCTTATTTACTCTATGGAAGGCCAAATATGCCATATTTAGGCACATATTTGCTTGATAACATTGCGTGGGTGTAATATCAATAAATAGACATTATTATGTTATTATTGGCATAAGTAAATGTCATGAGAGCAAAACGTCTTGACCTTTTGGGAAAAATGCATGTATTTTGTCAACTGTATAAGTTATAAGATTTTTTCACAGTGTGACTCCCAAGACATATGAGAAGGTGTTTTAGAATGGAAAATGGCTTAGGTTTACTTACATGTCTGTGATATCAATACATATCTGGAAGATTCATTTATTTATTTATTTATGGCTACAACCATTTTTAACATGCAGTGACTCACTGCAACCAAATATTCTAATAACCCAGTTTGTCCTAAAAAATGATGTTTTCATATCTTGACTGTAGACAACAGGGTTGATGTTTTACAAGCTTTTTTATAAAATAAATCCAGACGGAAATCAAACTGTAAAAATGGCCTCAGGGCCCCCAGGGTTAAAACACGTCCATCTTGTTGATGCAGCCCATCCATTATTTAGTTTAAATGCTTAATGGTGCAAAATGAACTCGCTTTCTCATTTTTCAATCTCTTGAAACACAATGTTAAATCTTGTAACATGGTTTCCAATATCTGGGCCTCCTGCCAATGCATGCCCAATTCCTGTTTTTCATTATCTTAGTTTATTTTTCAGTTCAGGCCCAGTGTGCTATTATGGCACACTTTGTTTTTTCATAGACACTAAAAATCAAATTCTTTAACCTCACCTCCTCCCATTAGAACCCACATGTTTTGATTTATTTAAGCAGATGTTTTACATCATATTTATTATATGAATAAACAATTCATACAGTTTAGATTAGAGATGTTCAGATACCAATACCAGTTTTGGAAAAGCCTCCGATACAGCTTTCCAGTATTGGAAAGTACTGGAGTTAATGCACCGATCTGATACCACGTAATAAAGCCCAGAAGAAAAACTTTAAAGAAGTTTATGTTCTTTTTCCATTATGACTGACTGTCAAACTGGATAATAAAAAAAAGTTCTGTGACGTTCATTGTTTATGTTTCTTCATGTTTCACCAAAGTTTTACCTGAACCAGACCGAAAACAATGATATCAATCATATGACATGCATACAGGGATAGTAGTATACAGCTTGATAATGAAATTAAATGAGATATATGACACACTTGTATTGGACTGACACTCAGTATTGGCAGATGCGCAAGTTCAAGTATCCGAATCGGTAACGGGAAGGAAAAGAATGGTATGGAAGCATCTGTGGTTTAGATGACATCCAACAACTTCTGGGATAGACCACACCGCTCTGTCTGAGTATGGATACTATTGTGGAATAAACAGGTGCTGAAGATTGGCAGAAGCTTGAATTGTGTTTATTTGGACTCTGAGTTTGTTTCTTTTAATCTTTTTTTGTTTCTTTGTTTGTTAAAGCGTTAGTGTAGCGTTTGCTCCCTTTGGAATACAGCAACACAACAGAACCAACAAGAGGAGCCAAAGTTCACAAAGAGAAATAGTCGAATCAAACCTTTCTTTCTGCAGCCAGTACCTTTTCACTCTCCACTCCGCCCACACATTTAATAATACCCCCAAATCCTTTTTTTGGTCTCAGGAGTGAGTGAGGGTGTAGAGGTGTGTTTTTTTTCTTTACTTTTTCTAATTTTAAACCATTTCCCAGTGAACCTTCGGTACGGCAGCTCAACGCCCTTAGACATGAGACTGAGAGGAGCGGGGGAGAGGGAGGGCCAACTTGAAACAGCAAGAAGTGAGTTTTCAAATAAGGCAACTAAAGTAGAGTTTACTGTAGGAGGCAAAGGACATAATGCGTGTGTGTGCGCGTGTGTGTGTGTGTGTGTGTGTGTGTGTGTGCGGAGGAAGCAGACGAGGTGGCAACCTTGATCTAAAGGGAAGAACACATCCTCCACTTCCTGAAAGGCAGGGAGTTCCACAGTAGAACAAAACGCTCGACGGATAAACGTCTTCAAATCGACTGAATAATTCATTTATCTTCGAGGCACTTTTGAATCAACGGCTCCTTTGAAGTGGCGGAGGCACAGATGGCCCGACCAGTGTAACACACACATACACTAATGCAGGTGTAAATCCACTAAATCGCCGTACAAGCCCACACATACAAAGACATGTGCGGGGAATTTATGGCATATGGCAGTTTACATGCTCCTGGTTCACACCTCGTTCTCTCTCGCTCTCTTAAACACACACACACACACACACACACACACACACACACATGCAAGCAGACAATGACATTCATATCACACAGATAATCATTAACACTCAGACTTATAAGCGCTCAACCTCAAATATGGTAATCCAGCACAAACCATATGGTGACAAAATACACACACACCTATAAAAGCATGAAAGGAACATAATGGGACATTAATATATATATATATATATATATATATATATATATATATATATATTAGACTGTGGATAGATACTACTTAAGTAGGTAGGTAAATAAGCAGGAGGCACTTCTATTTTTTTCAACTATGTCCCAAACACATGTCATTTGTAGCATATGCACATTCCTGCAAAACAATGTTTGTGTGTGGAATAAATCATGGGTGATAACAGTCAATCATCATCTCAAAATCCCATTCTGTTTATTGTGGATGTCAGAGGGGGTTCATATCAATGACACAGCTATTGAGGGTACAAATTGAAACTGATGTTATTGTTTTTATTTATTCTTGGATATCTGGTTTTATTGTCTATTTATCATAGCTGCTTAGCATGACATGGATTAAAACTAAACTATGTTACTAACTTGGTTGTAATACACTGAAATGTAATTTGGTTTTGTCAGTCATTGGTCATTCTTCGTATTTGAATTAGATCAAGTCAAGTCAAAGGGTTTATTGTCATATGCAGTTAAAAATGAGTTAACTTAATTTGTTTATCAGATTAATGGCCTGAGGAAACGCTATGCTTCAGCCTGGAGGTATGTTGCCAGAGGGCATGAGTATGAATGTTACATAAATGAAAGGTCAACATGACAAGCTAACATTACATATCTGAAAGAAAGGATGCGCCAAAATGACATCATCAGGTTTGAGTCACTGTATTTCCATTCTGTGTTGTTAAAGAGAGCCTAATACTGCTTATCTGTGTCATATGTGTGCTCTTTGGGTCTCTTAGATTAGGTTTACATGCTTTGATGTTCCAAAAACGTACTATCTTTCTCAGACTGCCCATTGGTGCAGCTCGTCTGCTTGGAACACTGAGTGCTGAGATTGGAGTAACTTTACACAGCTATTAAATACAAAAAAAAAAAAAAACTATATCACACACTAAAAGACGGGAAAAATCGCAAACATATAAGTATTTTCAGTTTTACATTAAGATTTCCCATGAATCATTTGCTCAATAGCTTGCCATAATACTGAAGCTTTCTGTGCAGCATATGGACACGAGTTGGCACGACTTCCCTTCTTGTTAATTTTACTGGCTCAATAAAATTTTGGTTTTAAAATGCTGTTCCACGCCATATTACTGCACCTGGATGGGAATTACTATTTATTTATAAAACATTAAGTTGACATGAAAACAAGTATAATTTATTTGCTAAAAGACACAAAAAGATGGAAATGTTTTCGATTAAATCAATTCCCCCTTCAGAAGACTGTTAGGTTTATTACGCTGGGCGGTACATGCTGTCGGGAGTATTGGATGGTATGCCTAGACGAGAACAGTTTTTCTGCAGACCAGAGACTTTTGAGAGGGCACAGTAACTACTTTGAATGGGTGGGTCACTGTCAATTCTTTCTTTTTTTTTGGGGGGGGGGGCAATCAGAGGCATAAAATCCTATCAATTACATACAAATTGCATCAATATGACTTCACAGTATTATAAGGGGAGGTGCACAAACAAGTTATGCTCCATGTATTTGTTTTTGAATGGTTTAGGCCTTTACTATATATATATATATATATATATATATATATATATATATATATATATATATATATATATATAATACAAATTTATTGATCCCCAGTCGGGAAATTACAATTTACACTCTCTTTGTAAGTAATCACTACACCCAGGTCTGAAATACATACACATACACACATGCTCAGGACTGCCCTGAGCAGTTAGGGGGGGGGGGTCCAGTACCTTGCTCAAGGTTGGTGGGAGGTGAAGTGGCATCTCTCCAGCTACCAATCCACACTCCATACCTTGATCCATATGGGGACTTGAACCGACAACCCTCCGGATCCTAACCCACCTCCCTTCGGACTGAGCTACTGCCACCCCCAATATGTCATAGTATGGGATATGTTGTGACTAAACATAAACTATGGCCTGAAAAATCAACCCTGCATTAATGTGAGTGTCTCTTTTGTTTAATTTATTTGTGCAAAAGTTAAACTTATAACAAGGCCATTTAATGTGCCAGTGGAAATGAAGTGAGACAGTGGAGCTGTTAAAGCAATGTCCAAGCATGACCCAGTGTAAACAGCAGCACAAACAGGGAGGAGGAAGGGTTCTGACCATGTAGTCTCACAGATAATTTAATTATTTGTTCTCTTATATTATTCATTTTCCATGGTGAAGATATACTTTTCTAAATATGTATGGTTTCATTTTTTGTGGTGTGTAAATATACAAATGTAGCACATTGTAAATACTGTTAAATATGTGATATAAATAATATACAATATAAATACAAAGCCATACATGATGATTATTATGTATTAGTGGAAAAGGGGTAGAATTACATAGGCTTCTGCTTGTCCCTATTCCTTTTCGGACATGTTAAATTAAAGGTCCACCATTCTGCTCATTTTCAGGTTCATACATGTTAACATGCTTTAATGTTCAAAAAACACATTCTTTCTTTTTAATAACGGCTGCCTGAATATACAGTACATATATAGTTGTGACCAGAGGTGTAGTGGTAAAAAAAGAGGTGGGTAAACTATAAATTCTGTGATCAGGTGGTGTGCCGTCTGGTGCTAGTAGTTGTAATTTTTTTTGCTGGGAACTGCTGTGTTTTTGCGGGACGGCCCTTTAATCGCAGTTAGAGCAGACCACGCCTTTTGGTGTGAACCACCTCCTAATTGCATGCGTATAGGGATGATCCCGGAGAGGGGCTAGAATGAGCAGATCGTCCAAGTAAAAGAGGACTCTGATGCCCCTACCCCGTAGAGGTGGAGCGCCGTTTCCATGCACTGGGAAAAGGTGCGGGGGCTAGTGAGTATCCGAACGGCAGCCGGTTGAACTGGAAACGGGCCCCTTGGAAGGAGAAGCGCAGGAATTTCCTGTGCCTGGGAATGATTTGGATGTGAAAGTAAGCGTCTTTCAGATCCACGGATGTAAACCATTCGTTGGGGCGCACACATTCCAACACGTGCCTGATGTGAGCATGTGGAGGGGCGCTCCATGACATACCGGTTGAATTTCGACAGGTCGAGGATGGGACGCAGTCCTCCTGACTTCTTCGGGTGAGAAAATAGCGAGAGTAAAACCCTCGTTTTCCTCCCCTGGAGGACGCGGGAAATATGCTCCGCTCGCCAGCAACCCTTCTAACTCTGACGTCATTGCGTCTGACTCTGCCGGGATGAAACCGTCGTCTCCAACACACCCGCGAAAGGGGGGCGGGGGGGAGGCGAACTGAGTGTGTAACCCCTGTTATCAGCTTTGACATCCACGAGTCACATGTGTGTCAAGCCAATCCATGCCGCGCTGCACTCTGACAGTGGGCGCACATGTCTGAGTGTTGTTCACCGACATGGCAAGCAGGGACGCAGAGCCCATCCCGCCGCTGGCGAGACGAGTGATCGCGTCGCCCAGCCCATGGTAGGCTTTTCGAAAGGCATGGCCGTCGCCGCCGTGGGGCGGAGCTGGCACTGGGTTAACCCGACCCCCGCCCCGCCGGCATCGCCGTGGGGGAGGTGGGTGGACAAGCGTCGTGTCGTCCCCCGTGGGAGGACGCTCATTTCCGCTGCCTCGCAGCGGGACGCAGTGGCGCCCCTCCGCGCGACGGCCTGGTGTGTGCTTGTGTGGGAACAACTGTCATAACAGTGCCCTGTTTAGAGCAACAGGGACTGTTCGCGGCGTGCAGGTTGACGGCCGTGTGGCATCGTCTGTCGCTGCGGAGGGGACCGGTGGGGCCCGACGCCGAAGCTTGGGAAGACGCAGCCGCAGCCGATGCTGCGGGGCGCTTCCGCTTGTGACGGTTGTCATGGCGACGTGGTGCTGTTGAGGAGGAGCCTTCCACGACCGAGCCTCCGAAGCCGCTCGGCTCCTCCGCCGCTTGATGGAGATGAGACGTGGCAGTCTGTAGGCGCGGCCCAATAGTCCATCGGGGGCTATGGGCCGTACAGAAGCTCGCGTCTAATGTCCGCGGGCAGCTGAGACATGTGGAGCCAAGATGTTTCGCTGGGCCACAGTCTGCCAAGCCATCCACCCTGGACAGCGCCACCGGTGGACGCCGTGGGTCAGGGTAAGGATGGCGGTCATAGCCTTACCAATCTCCGTGGCAAGCTCCGAGGGGAGTGCGCCGGGATAGTGGCCATCGCGGAGGCGGCGGAGGCCAGTAAGGCGATGTTGTTTGTGCCGCCAGCCCTGGGCGGCACATGGGTGGCCCGGTCAGTGACTTGAGCGCACACTTATCCTGGGAGAGGGAGCGTGGGCTTCCGGTCCGAAGAAAGTACTTTCGGAAGCAAAATGGACGCCAGCTCCCCTCCAGGGAGGGACTGAAGGAAAACCTGCGTCCGTATCGCCCTAAACCCGAGAAACGGGCATAGCGAGAGACGGAGCCTTCAGTTTCCCCGGCTGGGAGAAGGCCCTCCACAAATGGCCGTAGCTCCGCGAGGCGGCCAGAGTGGGGCCCGTGAGAGGGCGGCTCCTGGGCATAAACATCACCGCTCAAAGGCCGCGAGCGGGGCTGGCAGCTCCGCCGGGAGCGCTATGCCTCTAAGCTCGCCGCCCTCCTTATGATCTCCGGCAGGTCGCGAAGAGAGCCTTACGGGTGGAGGCTGGAGCCGGGTGGGGCAAAGGGGAAAGCCGCTCGGGCGGTTCCCCAGGCCGTTCGGGAGACGGAAGAGGTCCAGTGGGAAAGCATCAATCGCCGTCTCGAGGCCCATCCCCCCAAAGGGGGGAGGGGGACCCTCCCAGAGGGGGAGAGGGGAAACCGGTGATGAGGCCTGTCAGAGGAGCGGAGTCAGCGGACTCTCATGCTCTCGAAAACGCCGTCCGCCAGCGGCTCCAAGGTGCCGCCGGATTCCTGTCTGTCTGCCCAGCTGCCGTCTCCGTCCCCGCCAGCCTGGCAAACCAGAAAAGCTTCCGCCGTGCAGTTAGCTCTTAGACGACAGGCGGGCGCAAAACTGGCAGGAGGCGTGGCGGGTGAGAGCCTGGCCGGCGTGAACGGCACCCGGCAGGCCTCGCAACGGGGTGGAGGTCCGGCGGAAGGATGTAGCCGGTCCGGCAGGAGGGGCAGAGCGGCACCCGGAAGGTCTTGAGCTTGACTTCATACTGCGATTTGAAGAAAAAGTGGGAGTCGAACAACGGGTCCGCTCTGTATATATGCAGTAAATGCGGACGTAGTTGAGCCCGAGCTGGACCTAGGGCGGGAAAGAAAATCTTCACGACTGCTGCATGCGCGAAGGGATAAACCCAATAGCGTACCCTTAGAGGGCGAAGCCTATACAAAATAGAAGCAGCAGACTTTTTTTAAGCGCCGCCAAGACAGCAGCCGTCCTCCTCATGCCAGCAAACGGTCTCAGAAAGAAGCCCAAAGTGAGTGAGCTCGGAAAACAGTACTCAACTTAATGTTTTTGAGGTTAATTTGGTTAATGGCAGATTCATGCCACTGACTCAAAAAACCACGGCATTGATTAGGTTAGCCTACCCCTTTCAGACAGGAAGTTGCTGATCACATAGCTACTTTTTCCCATTAGTGAAATTCAGGATATATTGTCTGATAAATAACTGGATGTTATTTCATTCTCTGGCCACTGAAAGTTATTGACAAGAGCTCCCTTTTAGTCAGCTAGCTATTTATTGTTGTCGCGCTAGCTGTTGCGGTTTCGCGGGTACGGTAAACGTTTCTATGGTAACGAGTAGCGAGTTGAGCCAATCACAAACGTTGCTGTTACGCTTAGGAGTGTGGGTAATGTAGTTTTTAAAGATAGTGGCTAATTTTAAAACTGAATACTGATGTGTGACCTAATGAGGGACCAACCAGTGATAAATGACAGCCTATAGCAATGTCATCAGGATACCGGTAGGCCGTGGCCCACCTTATTGGCGATCGCGTCCTATTC